>NW_028227257.1:116326848-116531848 GCF_978045245.1 Mus caroli | reverse complement strand
TAAGCCTGATTCTTCATTCCAGACCCTATTCACTTCCTGTTGCATGCCCTGAATAGTTCCAGAAGAATTATAAGAACAAATTATGGTTGCTATGAACTTCTCTCGCCATGTCAGAGGAGTGAGAAATAAAGGGTGACAGAGGATAGCATTGGATTAGCTTGAACACTTAGGTAAAATGATTGGTGTAAGATTTAGAAAGCACTACCCTTCAGCATCCAGGGAAGATTTGCATACCTGAGGAATGGCAGTTCAACCAGCAGAATGTGAGGTCAATCAGGAATGACTAGTTAAGATATTCAATTGGAAGCTGCTTTCCTCATGCTATTTTTTCATACATATGATTTAATCCCAGTTGATCTGAACTTCTATTAGTGGAGGTACTGATGGAATCAAAAGCTTAGGTCACATTCATACATTAGCCTGTTAAACATTGCTCTACTTTTTTGAGGGAAGTGTACTCATTTCTTTGAAAGGTGTAAAGGTTCAGCTTTCCCTCTCTTCACGTTTCTTGCCTTTTCTTATTTGAAATGGTAGTGTTATAATCATTGCTTATTTATGTCAGATGAAACTTGAATCTCCGCTAATCTTTATGTTTAGCTGCTAGGTGATGCACCATCTGTGCTTTGCTCAGTACACGAAGGGAGGGCTGCTTTGGCTACGATTTTCACCTTTGAAGATAATGCACAAATAAAGATGGAGTCAGCAAGTGCACATTTATCCTCTCCTCCATTTAAGCAAAGAGTCACTGATTTTTTTCCCCTTTCCTTTCCTTTCTCTTCTCCTACCCTTTGTCCCTTCCTCTATCACCTTTCTTTCTTCCTTCAAAAAAGGATATTTGAAGTGTCCTGGGAAAGACTTTTTTTTAAAATAGGGATTCTTGTCAGTTCCCCTTCAACAACCTTATACTCACCCCTGTCTTTTCCCAGTGATAATCAACATAAGGGATATTTATAAGGGATAATCCGACTCATTGACAATTGCCTGGTGCTGTGTGCAATAGGAAGCGACTGCTCAATGTAAATCTGTATCTGAGTTCTGGCAAAAATCAGCAGTGGGATAGGCAAACGATAAGGCTATCTGATGAGGCAGTCTGAAATAGTTATGTATTTATAGGATAGTTCTTATGTTTGATGCTTGGAGGTACATTTACTGCATTTACAAAAACCTTCACCACTGTGAAAGAGTCAGAAGCATGATCTTTATTGTGAGGCAGGACAATGGTGAATAGACCTTTAAAAATCATATACTTGGAAGACAAAAACAAAGTCAAAAAGTACATAGGAAAATAACAATGCCAAGTAAGGCTATTTTAAAAGAGTTTTCTAGACAAAGTTGAGGAAAGCAAATACTGATAATCAGTTTAACACTGACAAACCTTAAAAACATCCACGTTAAACATCTCTAGATCTCTAGAATTGGACTTTCTGATCGGTAAAATTCGGTCTTTCTTTGTCTCTCTCTCTCTCTGTCTCTCTTTGTCTCTCTCTCTCTGTCTCTCTCTCTGTCTGTCTGTCTCTCTCTCTCTCTCTCTATATATATATATATATATATATTTATATATGTGTGTGTATAATATATATGTGTGTGTATAGATAGGTAGATAGATAGATGATAGATGATAGATAGATAGATAGATAGATAGAGGTATAGACATAGATATACATATGATGAGATTATGCAGACCTTGAAACAAGAAATACCAGACATTCATATTTAGGATAAATATCCAAAATGCACATATGAGTGGAAACTTAACGGTTCTTTGGAAAGTCAGTTGGATGGTGTTTTGCTGGGGTAAACATGTGAAGGAAGATTTAGCTGAAGTGGACACAGGTGAACGACTAAGGCAGACTCGTGAAGGAAAGTTTGGATTCCATAGAAGAGAAATTCATCAAAAACCTTCTGGTGATGTACTGCAGTTTCTTGCTCTTTCTGCAGACTCGGGCTGATTGGCAGGGTGATGTCAGCTGAGACAGATTCATGAGCTGAGACAAGACTCTCAGAGGACACATGATATTTGAAGGGTATAAATAAATAGGACTTGATTGACTGTGATGGAGAAGGAGCTTGGCTTGCTGATAGAGCTAGCTGTGCAATGCTTGAAAGTCTTGAGTCTTCTCTACTCTTTGATACCCTGAGGCACAGCCAACAACTTCTCTGGCTTCCCCCCAGGTCCCTCCTCCTGATTTGTGCCAAGGCTGAGGCCTGGCTGTCTCTGCTAGGTAGTGCTACTGCCGGTGCTGATTCGTGTTTGCTATCCCGACGACAGAACTGAACCGCCTGTGTATCCATGAAGTGTTTGCAAGTAGACTGAGCTGTGGCTGCTGACCTGTGAACTGAACTGCCAGTTTCCAGCAACACAAATGGTAGCTGCTCCAAAGAAGCTTTCTAAACAAGTCCGCTTCTCCTGTATCCTTTCTTTCCTACTAACTCTGCTGGGTGGTGGGATAAAATGGAGTTTAAAGCTAAATGCCATCATTAACAATACAGTTTGAAAAAAATAAAAATTACACACATCAGATTTTATAATAGGAGTGCTTATACATTCAAGACTCTTCAATTTTAATACCTAATAGAGAGTTAGAGAAGATGGCTCCTTTCAGCAAGCACTATTTCTCCTGCATATGCCTTTTATACTCTTAAGCAGCATCAATGCCTCACAACTGCTGAGCTTCCATCTCAGTGACTTCTACAGCACTCAACGTTCAACCTCTCTTCTGAGACTTGGAGATCTCCCATGGCCTATATAGGCAAGACTTTTAGGACCAGTAATACCCAAATGACATGCTCGGATTTCTCAGTTCATTCTGGAAAAGACACAGGTTGGTCAACTGAAAACTGTGGGTTGGTGTGTTCAAGAAATGATGATTATAAGCATCATCAATCAAAGATGTGTACAACAGGTAGTATACAACAAGTAAGAACAAATCCAATCACGATGAAATACAACACAGTATAGCCAAGTATTGTCCAAACCTTAGATCTGTTTGCTACCCACAGTGATTAAGTAGTCACAAGATACCATCAATATAAGAAATAATAAAATATAAGCCATACAACATTTAAAATACTTTTAAAGTGTCTATGGTAGAATTCTCAAAAATACTGTAACAAAAAGCTGGAACAATATGTAATTGATTTTACTTTTTGAAAGTTAATTTCTTTACTTTTTATTATTGGTCATGCATTGTAGCCTTAAAATTAACATAAAGGTGAGAACAACATATGATCTTTATATGCCATCTTATTAAAATGAGGCTATTTTTAATACTTTTAAGAGGCCTATCAGAAAACACAATTTATATCCTCAAAGTATATTTTGTCAGTTTCAAGTATAATTTTTGCATTCATATTCTTTTATGAATTTTAATGGAGACACTTAAATTGTAATTATCCCTCTCAGCTCAAACACAGGTAACAAATGGAATTCAATCAGTGTTTGCGCATAATGACCATCATTAAGAGAGAAATAATAATGACATTCTCTCTGCATTAAACTTGCAGACTCTTTACACAATGATCTGAATCCCATTATTGATCTCCATGGAGATATGCAATTGTCACCTATTCTGCATAATATCTGAATGTTAAATACATTTGTTTGGAACAAATATTTTAATGAATACAGTCAGTTCCACTTAATTAACTATCTGATAACTGAATATTTTTACTTAATAATTCAACTTGGAGTATAAAAATTGTTCTATTTTTTTAATTCAAACACACTTGAGATTAGTCAGATATTCATTTGAATGTTCATAAAATGTATATGGAGTTTAAAATTCCCCTTGGCTTTCTTTAAAGTACATCCATTAGAAGGACAGCACAGAAGCAGTTTTCATTTTTTTTTAAATAATTTTTCCCTGTCGCCGTTGTTTAAAATAACAGCTTAGAAGCTTGCTTGTAAAATGCAGCTTCAGGCCCAAGTCCTCCCGCCTTCTGATTTTTTTTTTTTATCATAGGACTGTTTAGAAGTGTACCACTATTCACATTTTATACATATATACATTTTAATACGTGCATTTAGTTTGCAGAAGACAATGTAACTAAATGATTGATGTCCCTTTTATAGAACATTCAGGGCCGATCTGTGAAAATATGACCAATCCTTCAAAAAGAGAACCTAAAATAATGTTTGTAATAATAGTAATGAATAATGAAAATTATTATAACATTTATTTCAGGGCTCATGGGATAAGCCTAATGAGGTTATCACAGCACTTTTTCTTCAAGCACTCACATGTGAATCAATTCGACCAAGGTTTGCTGTGTAAACCCAGAAGCCTAGCATTATACTTACTGGTGAAACCAAAAGGAGTCAGCTACCAACTCTGGCCTCCATTTGGATGAGTGGAAACACAATCTCGGTGAATTTTGAAACAGATCACAAAAGGTAATTATTTGAAATCACTGCTCCACCAGTAAGGAGAAGAAGGCTCATCATCAGAACAAGGGCCTCTGGGCAGTCATCAGAAAGAGGGTGAGCTCTGAGCTCTATCCAAAGTGATGAATTGAGTTTAGCTAGGCTTAAAATTAAACAAAAAAGTTTTAGAATTAAGGAAGTTGTAGGCATGAAAACTTGGAGAGATAAAAGATTGTGGATCTTCTTAACAACATATCCATAAGTCCAATTCAACTAACATATTGCTTTTATATTGAACAATTTAAGAGGTGTTTAAGAAGGTTGCCATGGTAACTATAGTTTATTGAACTGGGATGATCAAATCCCTGTTGTGCAACCATCAGGACCTGAGTTTGATTCTTAGTCCTTATGTACAAAAGCCAGGTGTGGAGACTTGTGCTTGGTAATTCTAGCTCTGAGGAGATGTAGACAGAAACATCCCTGGGTCCTAACTGATGAGCAGCAGAACAACACGAAAGATTCAAACAAGAAACCATGACAGACCCAAACCACCCTCAAGTGAATCAACCTCCCGACTCTCAGGTCAGAGGCTGCCCTGTGGCACTTGGACTTTAAGGTCTATCAAGAGCCCCAAAACCTATGAACATAGTGGAGCACTTGTCCTTCTTACCGGTTGGAACATCTTCTGGATATATGCCCAGGAGAGGTATTGCTGGATCCTCCGGTAGTTCTATGTCCAATTTTCTAAGGAACCGCCAGACTGATTTCCAGAGTGGTTGTACAAGCTTGCAATCCCACCAACAATGGAGGAGTGTTCCTCTTTCTCCACATCCTCACCAGCATCTGCTGTCACCTAAATTTTTGATCTTAGCCATTCTGACTGGTGTGAGGTGGAATCTCAGGGTTGTTTTGATTTGCATTTCCCTAATGATTAAGGATGTTGTACATTTTTTCAGGTGCTTCTCAGCCATTCGGTATTCCTCAGGTGTTCATAGCAGCCTTATTTATAATAGCCAGAAGCTGGAAAGAACCCAGATGCCCCTCAACAGAGGAATGGATACAGAAAATGTGGTACATTTACACAATGGAGTACTACTCAGCTATTAAAAAGAATGACTTTATGAAATTCCTAGGCAAATGGATGGACCTGGAGGGCATCATCCTGAGTGAGGTAACACAATCACAAAGGAACTCACACAATATGTACTCACTGATAAGTGGATATTAGCCCAAAACTTAGGATACCCAAGATATATAATACAATCTGCTAAGCACATGAAACTCAAGAAGAATGAAGACCAAAGTGGAGTCACTGTACCCCTTCTTAGAATTGGGAACAAAACATCCATGGAAGGAATTACAGAAACAAAGATTGGAGCTGTGACGAAAAGATGGACCATCTAGAGACTGCCATACCCAGGGATCCATCCCATAATCAGCTTCCAAATGCTGACACCATTGTATACACTAGCAAGATTTTGCTGAAAGGACCCTGATATAGCTGTCTCTTGTGAGACTAGGCTGGGGCCTAGCAAACACAGAAGTGGATGCTCACAGTCAGCTAGTGGATGGATCACAGGGCTCCCAATGGAGGAGCTGGAGAAAGTACCCAAGGAGTTAAAGGGACCTGCAACCCTATAGGTGGTACAACATTATGAACTAACCAGTACCCTGGAGGTCTTGACTCTAGCTGCATATGTATCAAAAGATGGCCTAGTCGGCCATCACTGGAAAGAGAGGCCCATTGGACACACAAACTTTATATGCCCCAGTACAGGGGAACGCCAGGGCCAAAAAAAAAAAAAAATGGGAATGGGTGGGTAGGGAAATGGGGGAGAGGGGGGAGGGTATGGGGGGCTTTTGGGATAGCATTGGAAATGTAATTGAGGAAAATATGTAATAAAATATATTTAAAAAAGAGCCCCAAAACCTACTCTCTAGATCAAACACCACACCTTCACTGCCACCAACACCCCCAAACCAAGTATCTTAGTGAGTAAAAGTACCTTCCCTGCAAACCTCATTCCTTGAGTCTGGACTACCACAATCCAGGAAAATGGTGGCTAGAGTCGTTTAAGTGTCTGTAACCTCTGCAAAGAGGGACCAGGAGATCTCAAGTAGTTCAAGAGCCAGCTAGCCTGGCTTAAACAGAGGCAAAGAGACCCTGTCTTAAAGAAGAAGGAAAAGGGAGGCATGAGGGATGATATTGGATAGAAGGCAGCTTTCTGACATACACACACTGTGCCATGTACATGGTTACATCCACACAAATGAACATGCAGGCTAATGTCTATCTCCATCTCTGTCTCTGTCTGTGTCTATGTCTCTGTTCTCCCCTCCCACACGCATAGACAAATCCTGTTTTCTAATCGAATCTGCTAGTCTGTGACTGTTGTTTGGATTCTTAAGAGCATTAATCTGCAGAATTCTTCTTTAAAGATGTGTATTAATTCATACACTTTGGTTGACTTTTTTTTTGCCTTTAGCCTTCAGTGTTTTCTTAACCCTCCTGGTTGACAACTGTCTTAGATTTGTTTATTTTTCCCTTGTAACCTTTTGGTTATGTTTATACTACTCTTAAGTCCCAAGAATTACTTCCACTGTCCGAGGAAGGTCTGGCTTGGTATTCATAAATTCCTTTAACCTCATCTTATCACTGCAAGTTTTTGTTTCTCCTCCTGTTATAACAGTTTTATGGCTATAGTTCCCTGCCAGAGTTGGCATATGCTGTTTTTCAGGATGTGAAATATATCACTCTAGCACTTTTAGCCAGTGGTTCTCAACCTTCCCAGTGCTGCGACTCATTAAAACAGTTCTTCATGTTGTGGTGAACCACCACCATAAGATTATTTCATTGCTGCTTCATAAGTGTAATTTTGATAGTTATGAATGGCAGTGTAACTAGGTGGTAAGTGACCACTCAAAGGGATCACAACTCACAGGTCGAGAATTACTGCTTACATTTTTCATTGGGGGGAAAAACCCTCAAAAAACAGAAAACAAAACACTTACTCTGACAGCCTACCATTTTATGACTTGGTTTATCTTTCTTGTACCTTTTAATCACCTTTCTTCCTACACTTAGTATTATATCTATAATATAATATGAGGGGTTGTTTATTTTCTGATCCTGTCTCCTTTGGTGTCTGTCCAGAATGGGTATGTCTTTTCTTTGAGTTGGGAAATTTAAAGAATTGGCATAGAATTCTTCTAGGAAATTCATAGACGTTTTTCTGGTCTCCCAAAGAGGGCATGCTTTCTATTCATGTGCTTCTCTTCTTTGCAATTCATCATTTGCTTTGACTGAATGACTCATTTCCTCTGCTTCGTTTCCATGCCCTGATATTCTGCCCTTCCCTTCATGAATTCTGTTTGTGAGCTTTCCTACTGGGTTTTTATTTGACTTATATTGAAATTCTCATTTCCAACTTCATTTCAGCTTTGGTTTTCTTTGTACTTAGTATTTAGTATTTTAGTATATGGTATTTCTCTTTCACAACCTGACTCATCTTTCTTCTTTTATTCAGTTGATTCTTGTGCTGTCTAAGAATTGACCTTAGATTTTTTTTAACACATTCATAACTGTTCCTTTATATTCTTTGACAATTTCACATAAGCATAAATCAAGTTTGAGACATTTCATCCTCCATGGAAACCTGTTCCTCTTATCACTCACATTTTGATACCTTTTTCTCCCCCTGGGGTCAATGAGTTTGACTAAGGTTGCTTATAGCAAGGTTTACAGAAACATGGTCACTTTATCAGTGTATTTTCTACTGAGAAAATGGCAGCCTTTCCTTCAGTACTCTTTAACTGCCCATTGACCTTTTGTTAGGAGTTGGGCCCCATGAGCCCTTCTCTGGTGAGTAATAAAATGGTATTGGTTTCGGTTTTGTACAGATTTTGACTTCTGACTGGCCTTGGCAAGAACCCATGGATGAAGAAATCATAGGCCCTAAGGGAGTATCTACTATTGTTGTTTTGCTAAATGTCAAACTGCCTGTTGATTATTTATTTTGTACCCACATGTTAGTATAACACTCAGCCTCCACCAGAAGAATTTTGTCCAGTGGTCAACAGTTAGTACAGAGACTCAGAACTTCCTGAGGGGCAGAGAATACTTGATCGTGGTAAGATTCCACATTAACCTGAAATCTATACCACTCCCCTTCCCCAAGGCTTTAGATATCCCAGAGAAGAGAAAAATTATAAAACTCAGAAACTGGGGAAGAGTATTCTGAAATGGTGCCTTTGCATATAGACTCTAGAATGTTCCTGGTGATATCAGATCCTGTGCAATTTCTATTTGTTATTGTTTGAGGAAGCACTATACTGGTCTGTACTAGCTCTGCAACTAGTAAACATCCTCCTTATCCCTATTCATCCATGCATCACATCCACTGAGAGCACCGAGTCTCCTTGTATCATAGAGTGTATAAGGGCTCCTCACAGCCTCTTATTAGCCTTGCCTGAAACCCATTAAGAATGTGTGCTGGGGCTCCCCATCTCCTTTCATTATGTTTCTTACCAACTGAGCAAGTAAAAGGGGACCCTCCCCATCTCCCCTCACCCTTGCATCCTACTCGCAAAGAGTATATAGGGGTCCTCCCTGTCTTCCCTCACCATCACATCCTAGACACTAAGAATAAGACAATAGGATGAGGTCCTCCTCATCTCCTCTCACCCTCGCATACTATCCACTAAGTGTATAAAGGAAGCTGCCATGTTCTCTCACCATGATATCCAAGATACTGCTTATTGCTTGCTGTCTTGACAATAATAATTTCGAATTGTGTGAGATGGGACGCTATTTTAGCTTTAATTTCCATTTCTCTCTTCAGCTTTACAAATATATTTATTGGCTATTTTTATATCTTTTTTTAAATTACCATTCATTCAGCCCATTTCCCACTTATTGGTTGGATTTTCTTCTACTTTAGAATTTATAATAGTTCTTTATATATTTTATACTGTTTAGTTCTTTTATCTATTTTATAGCCACATTAATAGCTGAAAAAAATTTTCTCCACTTTATAGGCTCTCCTTCCTTTTTTTTAAATTCTGGTTATTGTATATTTTGCTGTATTGAAGCTTTTGAAATTTCATGCCACCCCACTGGTCAGTTCTTGGTCTTACTGAGTAACTGAATTCATATTTAGAAAGTTGTTCCTTTGATCTCTCTACAGTTTCTAATTTTCAGGGATTTTGCCTTAAACTATTTGATGCATTTGGAATGAACTCTTGTACAGAGTGAGAGATAGTGATCTAGTTACAGTCTATATCATGTAAATGTCTAGTTTTCAAAATACATTTTATAAGAGTGTCTTTTCTGCAACATATTTTTTTAGGCAAAGTATTGAAAATTACTAATATGACTGGATTTATTTGGAATTCTTTCTTCTACTCTATTATAATCTTTTAGGTTTGGGGTTTTGTTGCTGCTGCTGTTGTTGTTGTTGTTTTAGTTTATTGTTTTGTTGATATTGTTTTTGGGGGTGGGATAGCTGTATAGATTTATATACAGATCCTTTATGCTCTTCCTTTTGATCATTGCGGCTCTTGTGCTAGTACCATGCTATTTTCCTAATATCACTTTGCACTTTAGTGTAATGCAGAATCTGAGATCCCAATACACTCCAAATTGCTCTTGCCCCCGCCCCCGCCCCACCCCCGCCCCCGTTTTCTTCTCATTTGCTCTTTCAGAATTTTGTTGCTTTCACATTCATTCTAAGATGTTTTGAATACTTGTATGAAGACTGTTATTAGAATCACCATAAGGCTTACATCAAATTGCAGATTTCCTTTTGTAATGTAGCAATTGTCACAATGTCACAATGTAAATGTGCTAGTCTGTGTGCATTAGAGATGCTTTTGTTTAGAGATTTTCAGATTTATTCTGCAGTGTTGAAAACTTTTCATTATAGATGCTTTTCACCTATGTGATTATACTTATTTGTACTTATTTTGTGAGGCTTCTGTGAATGCAACTAATTTCCTTATTTTGTTCTTGGACTGCCACTTATTGGTACATATAGATGCTAAGATGTTTTCAGGTTGATATTTGTATCCTGCTACTTTGCTTAAACTATTTAAAATACAGGTTCATTTCCTGGAACAGTACTTAGACCTGTTTAAACATAGAACCATATTGTCTGCAAATAATATCAATTTAAACTTTTTTTTTCTCTTTTGTATCACATTTATTTCTTTTAATGTCATTGCCTCAACTAAAACTTTAATTTTGTATTAAATAAAAGTTGGGGGAAATAATATATTTTTCTTATTACTGATTTTAGTTCTTTCAGTTTTTCCCCAACTCATTATAATGTTGGGTGTACATTTGTTGTAGATGACTACAATTATTCTTAACTTCTTTAGGGCTTTTATCATGAAAAAAATGATGTTTTTGCAAAAAGAGGGGGGTCTAGTAACATTTACTGAGATGATCATATTATTTTGTTCTTGATTTTATGTATATCCTACATCACATTTGTTGTTTGTTGAACCATCTTTGCATTCCTGGAATGAAGCCAAATATAATGCTATATGATGTACATTTTAATTAGCATACAAAGCAATGAGTTTAATTATGAATTTTCATATCTATTTATTTTATTTTTTTGATCACCACCTCCCTGAACTATGATGTGTGTTTTTTTTGTGATATGAAACACACACTCAACCAGTAACGTTCAATGCACTCTTAGATAAAGTCACTTTAACTACTTATATTCATGGGCAAATATTGTTTTGATAAACATATAGCTATAAAAGCATGAAAACATCAAATGTGGTACATTGTGAGATGATGGAGTAGACATGATTATAGACAGGAAAACAAAGCAAGAATGTAAAGAATTAAAACTACCACAAGAACCAGCAAAAGGAGGAAAAAAGGAAGGAAGGGAAGAGAAAGAAAATGATCATTGTAAATCTGATAAGAGGAGACCCACCTATATAAAAGACATGGATTTCTGAAAGACTCATTTAAGATGGTACTCTTTAGCTGGGCGTGGTGGCACATGCCTTTAATCCCAGCACTCGGGAGGCAGAGGCAGGCAGATTTCTGAGTTCAAGGCCAGCCTGGTCTACAGAGTGAGTTCCAGGACAGCCAGGGCTGTACAGAGAAACCCTGTCTCGAAAATAAAATAAAATTAAAAAAAAAAAGAAAGATGGTACTCTTCATCAGTGAAGAGAACTAGTAATTTCAAAGAGAAGTTTGATACCCCACTCTGAGAGAAAGTACTTTTCTAAACATTGTGATAAAGACAGATGTTTTGTTCTCTGGTTTATCCTTCTAACAAAGGAGTGAAACTTTTGGAAGTCATCTTATTCTAAAAATAGCTGTTTCCGTTAATTTTTTTTGTGAGAAAGCACTCTAGTTTAAGGAAGAAACTTTTGTTTTGGCTCACAGTTAGACTGTAAGGTACCTTATGGCAGGGAAATCTTGCCTGAAACCGATCATGTTTAAACCTTAATGTTTCATTTCTTTTCTCTATAATCTCATGACTACCTTGTAATGCAAAAGTATATTCAAACCACAGAACTCTTGATTATATCACTGTCTAAAATTCCAAAGCTTTTAAAAAGATTTTTACAGCATCACCCTCATATATTTCAGGGGGTTTCCATGTACTGGGTTCCAATATTACCCTTAAAAGGCCCTCCAAATCCAGTCATCTTTCCCAGTACTTTCTCTCTCCATCATCCATGCCTGCTTTCTTTGTAGAGGAATTTTAATCCAGCAACATGGCTTCTCTAGAAAGGGATCCCATCTAAAGATATGATCCAGCCAGAATGCAGACACACACTGGAATTCAGACATGCCCTTAGGACACATCTTTAATCCCTACAGTGAAGGTGAGGTTGATTTATAGAAGGAATCAGACATTTTTGAAATTGACATCTAATTGAGGGGCAGACAAAGTGATGAATCTGAGAAAGATGAATCAGAGAATGGGTCACAGGAAGGAGAGGCTACTTAAGAGAAGTGCAGGAAGAGTGGTAGTGTTGTGGTATGGCAGGTTTAGTGGGACAGTTTTACATAAAGTAGTGGCAGAAAGAATAAGCTAAACACAGTTGAAGACAGGACTAACTCCAAAATGAGAAGAAACTAGAATATTAGAACATAATGCTAAAGTTAGAATGAGACCAAACAGAATAATTCAGTCAGAAGCCAAAAGAAGTTGGATTAGATCAGTCAGCCTGGAAGATTAGATTGTATGGATGGTAGAAGTTTTCAGATGTCAGCCTAGGAATAATTAGAAGAAATGATCTGGGCTCAGCCCAAGCCATATATTGGCAATTCTTGGGCATGACTCTCATCTCATCCCTCCATCTGAGGAAATAAAGCTAAATTTACGTGCCTTCTGTTCTCAACCCCACCTCCCTCCAGGCACCTCACAAGTTCTATGCTATTTTTCTCTTCCCAGAATAATACACACATTCTACCTTGAGTCCTTCTTGTTACTTAACCTATCTATGTCTGTGGATTGCAACATCACTAAGCTTTACTTAACAGAATACCCTCTTGTAAGTGAGTGGATAAACTGATTGTCTTTCTGGGTCTGGGTTATCCTAGCATGATTCTTTTTTCAACTTCCATCCATTTGTCTGCCAATCTCATAGTCTCATAATGTTGGTTTTGTTTTTGCCTTTTAAGAGCAGAGCAATATTCTATTGTATAAATGTGCCACATTTTCTTTAGTCATTCATTGATTTATGGGCATCTAGGCTTTTCTAGTTTCTGGCTGTTATGAGTAAAGTTGTTATATAGTTAAAAAAAATGTTCTTGGGGTAGGATAGATCCTTCTTTGGGTTTATGCTCAAGAAAGGTATAGCTGTGTTTTGAGATAGATTCATCCCCAACATTCTGAAGATTCATGATATTGATTTGGACAGTGGATATACAAGTTTGTACTCCACCCACAATGGAGGAGTGTTCCATTTGCTCTACTTTTGTTTTTTGATCTTAACTATACTTACTGGTATAGGATAGAATCTCAAAGTAATTTTGATTTGCATTTCTCTGATGGCTAAGGGTTTTGAACCTTTCTTTTTGTGTTTCTCAGCCCTTTAAGATTCATCTGTAGAATTTTGTTTGGATATATACGCCATTTTTAATGGGATAATTTGATTGTTGGAGTCTTGAGTTCTTTATATATTTTGGATATTATCTCTTTGTCAAATGTGGAGTTGGTGAAAATCTTTCCCCTTTATGTAGGCTACTATTTTCTTCTACTGAAAGTGTTCTTTGCCTTACAGAAGCTTTTCAACTTTTTGAGGTCCAATTTATTAATTGTTGATATTAGTACCAGGGATATTGGCGTTCTGTTGAGGATATCATCTCCTGTGCCAATGAGTTCAAGGCTATTCCCCACTTTGTCTATTATCATGTTCAGTGTGTCTAACTTCTATATTGAGATCTTTGCTCCACTTGGACTTGAGTTTTGTATAGGATGATAGGGATCTATTTGCATTATTCTAAATGCAGACATACAGACAGAGGAGTACCATTTGTTGAAGACACTTTCCTCCCCAATTGTTTACTTCTGGGTTCCTTAGCAAAACTCTACTGTCCTTGTGTGTGTGAATTTATGCCAAGGTCTTTGATTCCATTCCATTGATCAACCAGTTTGTTTTTATGCCATTCCAATGTAGTAGATGATATGGAGCTTGAACTGGCCATCTTCTGTAACGAAGCAAGGCTTCTAGTGATAAGACTGATCAGTCAACCCAGCCGCAAGACCGTTTATTTTCTTATCTGCAAGATATACTCAGGCAATTGTAGCACAAAATTTGTGGGAGTGGTCAACCAAAAACTAGTCCAACTTGAGACTCATACCATGAGAAAAAGCCCATGCTACTTTCTGGGAGGTCAGGAAGCAGAGGGTGGATAGACCAGGAACCTACGATAGAAACAAACATGACTGGCAAAAAAAAAAAAAGTCATGAAATGATTCCTAATGATATTCTGCTCTACTTATAAATTGGAGCCCTGAATAATTATCACCAGAGAAGCTTCATGCAGCAACTGATGGGAGCTGGTGCAGAGACCTATAGCCAAACATTAGGAGAGGAATGGGGAGGAAGAAGGGAAGGAAGGATGTTAGGAGCCAGAGGGATCAAGGGAAACCAGGACACCAGGAAAACATGACTCAAAGAATCAACTAAGCAAGGCTCATAGGGGCCTACAAAGACTAACGTGAGACTCATGGAGCCTGTAAGGGTCTGACCTAGGTTCTCTCCATATGTTATGGTTGTGTAGCTTGGTGTTCTTGTGGGACTCCTAACAGTGGAAGTGAAGGTGTTCCTGACTCTTTTGCCTGCTTTTGAGACCCTTGTCCTCTTACTGGGTTGCCCCATTTAGCTATCCAGCCTTGTTTTGTGAATTTATTCCTAGTCTTATTTTAGCTTTTTATGCTGTGCTTGGTTTATATTCCTGAAAGGCTTGCTCTTTTTAGGAAAATAAATAAATAAAAAGGAAGAAGTGAATCTGAGAGAGACGGAAGGTAGGTGTCCAGAGGCACTGGAAGAAGTGGAAGGTCGGGAGACTGTGGTCTCAGAATGTAATGAGACCTGAACATCAGCACTGAAAATCCCAAGTTCTACAACATCTGGGTCTTATGATATAATCATGTTGACACCCAAAGCCTTGGATAGCCTATCTCTCCAACTTTATCATATATACCTTCTCTCTTAGAATGGCTGAATTTCATGCCCCCTCCTTTCCTGCAGACATCCAATGGCCTTGACACCTCCCATATCTTGAACTCTTCTCTTTTAATCTCCACTTCACTTCCATTTCTTCATGCAGTAGGCTTTTGAGGCCTTCTTGTAGGAACTTTGTTTCTGCCACAAATTTCTTGGGTGCATTTACTTCCTAAAAGTGTGGAGTGAGACTCCATGGTCTCCTAAATTGTGGATCTTTCCTGCTTAAAACACCATACCATGAGAACTGCACTATTAAATTCTGCTTCTATCTGGCAAGGGATCCTGCTCCACTTGAACTATGGTTGCACAGCGGTTTTATGCTTTGGTGATCAAATCTACAGACTTGCCTTCCTAGGTAAATATTCATAGTATATAGCACACCTTTTTGAAATTCTGAATTCAGGCTTTTTTCACATGAATTTGCATTTGTTTTATTTGTTATATTTGTTATTGAAGACTTCTGACAATTTTCCTATTAGATGAATTTTTATATTACCCTTAATCTAACTTTCATATTATCAGAATGAAAGTATGGATTTCTTTCCACAATTGCAGATACATTGTCATCTCTATTACCTTTGTATGAAACTGTATATCTATATAATATTCTTTGCTAAACCACATAATTTTTTATTATGTATTTATTTTTTCCTTTTTAAAAATATTCTTTATTTTTTTACAGCCAGGTGTGGTGGCACACACCTTTAATCCCAGCACTCGGGAGGCAGAGGCAGGCAGATTTCTGAGTTCGAGGCCAGCCTAGTCTACAAAGTGAGTTCCAAGACAGCCAGGGCTATACAGAGAAACCCTGTCTCCAAAAACCAAAAAAAGAAAAAAAATTTTTTTACAATCCAGTGTTTATCCCCCTCCCTGCCCACACTCTGACTTCTGACTGTTTCCACATCCCATACCTTCCCCAACCCCTTGTCTCCAAGAGGATGTCCCCATCCCCATGCCATGCCTCCACACCTCCAGACCTCCCCATTTCCTGGGGCCTCAAGTCTCTTGAGGGTTAGGTGCATCTTCCCACTGAGTTAAAACCTGGCAGTTCTATACTGTATGTGTGTTGGAGTCTCATATCAGCTGTAAACCTCATATTTTCTTGTGGTTTTGCTTTCTCACACTATAAATATGGATGAATTCAGTAAAATGTAGCCCTATCACATACAAATGTCATTCTGCTTAGCAATTTCTTCTACTTAACACAATAGTCAATTTCTTTTAAAATCATCCTCACTCAAATTCTGTAAGCAGAATGAAGTCAGAGTCTTGGTCAAAATGTTACTAGAATGGACCCATGACGGTTCCTAATAGAGTCTTTGTTCCCCTCTGAGATTGCCAAAACCAGATCTGCACTAGCCATATTTCTTTCAGCATTCTGAAGTTCTCAACAGAATGGTCCATTTAGCTCTGATGACAGTTTTACAGAGATTTTTTTCTAACCTAAAATTCCAGGCATCCTACATTTTCTACAATGTCCAAAAGCTTAGGACCCATATAGTCGGGTTCATTATAGGTATATCACCATTTCTAGCTCCAATTTTCTGTTTTTGTTTCTTATCCCTATGATAAAATGCCACAACGAAAAGCAATGTCGGGGATAAAGAGGGGTTTTCACTCAGTTTGAGAGTGATGATGTTTGAAAAGCCCTGATGGCAGAATCTTGAAGATACATTGTATCTGTGGCCAAGAACCAGAGAACAATGAAAGTTTATACAGCCATTCAGTGCTGCTGAAGACTAAACTAGATATCCCCACTTTAATTAACACAATCACAATACTCTCTTAAATGTATCATCAGAGGTTAGCATAATCTGGATAACTTCTCAAATTTACCCGGAGCCTTGCCTCCTGGGTGACTCTAGATCCTAGTAAATTGACAAACAATGTTTACCGTCAAAGTGGTTCAAGAATGAAAGCATTTCCAATAAACTACACATTTTCCACTAATCTGGATGTTATTTGGCAATATTTGATACAAAATATGTCTTCCAGCAAAATCCTTCTCCTCATAATGGGCTTTACACATAGAATTCATGCTTAAAATTGTTTAAGCCTCAGTATTATCTTTTTGAAATCTTTTCTATGGTTTACTTCCTACCTCTATTTTGACCCTTTTTGAATGCAGACACTTAAGTGCCTGTCTTTTATGAGGCACTCCTCATTACTGAAGCCCAATCTCACATGTTTTGATGTATAACTAATTTGGAGTGCCTTTCAACAAGAGTACTTTCCTTTCCTCTGCCTCCTTTATGCTGAATCTATCTTCAAAGTCAATGTCACCATTGCATATACTGTGCATTTTACTTATTTATAGTTTGGTTTTTTTTCCCCCAACACTAGAATCAAGGTCCACAAAGAAATAGATTTTTTTCCTGGCCCTTATATACAAACTATCGCAAATTAGATGTCTTAAAATAAAATAAACATATTGTGAGAGTTAAAATCAAGATGTCAACAGAAATGTTTCATGATGGATATGAAAAAAAGTAAATTCTACTTTCTCTTAGAGGTTCTGCTCACTGCTCTAACCCTTTGCTTCCTTCAGTTTGATAGTTCAAATTCTATTGTCTGCCTTTGCCTTCATATTCTAGATGTTACCATGATCTAAGTTTACTTCATTTTGATATTCTTTCCCTAATTATTTATGTAAATAAGCCTATTGTAAATAATTCTGTGTATGTATTCAAGATGGCTTTTGGGTTTGGGACACACAGTTCAACTCACTATAGAAAGCATGACTTTCCTATTATGTTCATTCCAGGACCTTGAGTCTGAATTAGAGATAGATTGTAATAAGTATTCACTAATGATTGAATTTAGAGCCTGAAAATGCTAGGCCCTAATAACTGAATTACTCAAATCATTTAAATTTATTCTGTAAGTATAATTTATTTTCTTTTCTTAACTATAAGTTCTTTAAGGATTAAAAATCTCTTACTGTTTTTAGGAATGTTATATTTCTTGTCATTTACATTTTCTTTCTTTTTCCATGTATATAGTCTGTATGCATGCATGTGTTTATAAATGCATACATGACATGGGCCATGGTATATGTGTGAAGATCAAAACACTACCTTACATGTGAGTTCTTGCCTTCTATCTTGTTTGAGACATGGTCTTTTGTTTGCTAAGCTTGGTGGCTTGCAAGCTTTGGGGGATGTTTCTCCTCTCCATCTCACCATATACATGCTAGGATTCTGGTTGCCCCATGTCCAACTATTTCTTTATGCAATACAGCTGATAATGTACATATGATGTAGATACAGGTAAGGAAGGCATTTGCGATTAATCTTGATTTTGCTTATCTAGCCACAAAAGCACTCCAGTCTCTCCTTATCTGATTGCTCTCTTAGGACAGTCTTTTCAGACATGGAGAGAATTTTTAATTCCAAACGGACATGCCTGTCATTTTGATGTATATAAATACATTAAACAATTATGTAACTGAGACTTTATATTTAAATTCTGGTGCTAAAATTTAGTGGTACTGTATGATATTGGTTCGGTGACAGGCAGGAAGAGCAATGGAATAGAATTTAAGACCCAGAAATGAACCCATATACCTATGATCTTTGACAAAGGAGATAAAACCATCCAGTGGAAAAAAGACAGCATTTTCAACAAATGGTGCTTGTTCAACTGATGGTTAGCATTTAGAAGAATGTAAATTGATCCATTCTTATCTCCTTGTACAAACCTCAAGTTCAAGTGGATCAAGGACCTCCACATAAAACCAGAGACTTAAAAACTGAAACTTATAGAGGAGAAAGAGGGGAAGATCCACGAACATATGGGCACAGAGGAAAAATTCCTGATCAGAATATGAATGACCTGTGCTGTAAGATCAAGAATTGACAAATGGGACATCATAAAATTGCAAAGTTTCTGTAAAGTAAAGAACACTGTCAATAAGACAAAAAGGGAACCAACAGATTGAGAAAAGATCTTTACCAATCCTACATCTGATAGTGGGCTAATATCCAATATATACAAAGAACTCAACAAGTTAGACTCCAGAGAACCAAATAACCCTATTTTAAAAATGAGGAACAGAGCTAAACAAAGAATTCTCTGGCTGAGAAGCACTTCAACATCCTTAGTCATTAGGGAAATGCAAATCAAAGCAACCCTGAGATTCTACCTCACAACAGTCAGAATTACTAAGATCAAAAGGTCAGGTGACAGCAGATGCTGGCAAAGATGTAGAAAAAAAGGAACACTCCTCCATTGCTTATGGGATAGCAAGCTGGTACAACCACTCTGGAAATCAGTTTGTCAGTTCCTCAGAAAACTGGACATATTACTGCCTGAGAACTCAGCTATATCACTCCTTGGCATATACCCAGATGATGCTCCAGCATATATTAAAGACACATGCTCCACCATGTTCAGAGCAGCCTTATTTATAACAGCCAGAAGCTGGGAAAAATCTAGATGTCTTTCAACAGAGGAATGGATACAGAAAATGTGGTACATTTACATAATGGATTACTACTTGCCATTAAAAGCAACAAATTCATGAAATTTTTATGCAAATGGATGGATCTGGAGATATCATCCTGAGTGAGGTAACTCAATCACAAAAGAACACACATAGTATGCACTCACTAATAAGTGGTATAAGCCCAGAAGTTCAGAAGGTACAAGTCACAGAACACATGAAGCTCAAGAAGGAAGACCAAAGTGAATACTTTGATCTTTCTTAGAAGGGTGATCAAAATACCTATGGGAGGGGATATGTATTAATCAGGGTTTTACTGCTGTGAACAGACACCATGACCAAGGCAAGTCTTATAAAAAAACAACATTTAATTGGGGCTAGCTTACAGGTTCAGAGGTTCAGTCCATTATCATCAAGGTGGGAGCATGGCAGCATCCAGGCTATCATGGCTCAGGCAGAGTTAAGAGTTCTACATCTTCATCCAAAAGCTGCTAGTAGAAGACTGACTTCCAGGCAACTAGGGTGAGGATCTTATACCCACACCCACAGTGACACACCCATTCCAACCAGGTCACACCTATTCCAACAAGGCCACACCTTCAGATGATGCCACTCCCTGGTCCAAGGACATACAAACCATCACAGGATACAAAGACAAAGTTTAGAGCAGAAACTGAAGGAAAGGCCATCCAGAGACTGTCTCTCCTGGGTATGCATCCCATATACAGCTACGAAACCCAGACACTATTGTGGATGCCAACAAGTGCTTGCTGACAGGAGCCTGATATAGCTGTCTTCTGAGAGGCTCTGCCAGTGCCTGACAACTACAGAAGTGGATGCTCACAGCCAATGGACTCAGCACAGGGTTCCCAATGGAGGAGCTAGAGAAAGGACCCAAGTTGCTGAACGGGTTTGCAGCTCAATAGGAAGAACAACAATATGAACCAACCAGTACCCCCAGAACTCCCAGGGACTAAAGCACCAACCAAAGAGTACTCATGGAGGGACCCATGGCTCCAGCTGTATATGTAGCAGAGGATGGCCTTGTCAGACATCCATGGGAGAAGAGACCCAGTGGCTCAATGCCCCAGTGTAGGTGAATGACCAGAGCAGGGAAGCAGGAATGGGTGGGTTGGTAAGCATGGGGTTGGGGATGGGATAGGATAGGGGGATTTTGGAGCCGAAACAAGGAAAGCATATAGCATTTGAAATGTAAATAAAGAAAATATTTAATAAAAAATGAGGAGGAGAACATAATTTGTTACTAAGATAATCATTGGCTATTGGACTTTATATATTAAGTTGTATTCTATTTATTTTACCAACAATGGTTTTGCATTACATTGTGTTTGTGTGTGTGTGTTTGTGCGTGTAGATGGCACGCATGTATATGTCAGAGGACAACTCTTCGAATCTGTCCATCTACCATATATTTTCTAGAGGTTAAATTCTGGTCATTAGGCTCAGTTTCAAGTACTTTTGTCCACTGTGCCGTGTCACCAGTCCAATTATTTATATGATAATAATGGATAATTATTTGAATGTGAAAAATAATTTAAAAAATAGTTTTCAAAAAGATAGTCCAAAGCCTGTCAACAATAATTTAATTTGTTTCCTCCCATAAGTGTTTGCTAAAAATGCCAAAGGCCCCAATTTAGCTACTTAAATTCTCATCAAAAAAGCATTCCCCAAATTGCCCATACACTCAGGGTCCCTTATAAATCAGAAAAACTACCCAGGTCTTCCTGTGTGATTGTTGTATGGAACTGGTAGAATGACTTTATTTTTCCCCTCTATGTGTAATGTTATCCTCGCTCACCACTTAGTTACTTAATTAGACCATAAATTTAAGGTATAAAATGTGACAATTTACTCATATTTTAATAATGAAATTTAGAATACTCCATGTTTCTCAATAAAATCTCACCAGAAAAGAGGTATGGGATATTGTATAACTGCAGTACTCAACCTGTGGGGAGCAACCCCTTTGGGGTGTGTATGTCAAACAACCCTTCTACAGTGGTCACATAGGAGATATCCTGTATATCAAATATTTATTTCATGATTCATAACAGTAGCAGTATTACAGTATGAAGTAGCAATGAAATAATTTTATGGTTGCGGGGGGGTCCCTGCATCATTCAGGTGAAAGGGTCACAGCATTCAGGAAGCTGTGAAACACTGATGTATAGACTTTAAAGTCTGTTGTTTGGTATCCATGTATCTACTTTCCAGTTGACTTTAGCCCCAAATATACTAATGAAATGCTATTTTCCTCAACCTTCGTATACATCTTCAGCAACACAAAGTGCATACATGGGAACTATGCATTATATTACATATCTATACAACCCCACTAGCTTCTCCTACCAACACACAGGTATAAGATGGAAATATCATGGACACTATATAACAGAAGGACTTAGGCACAGGGAGGCAAAACTCTTTGTCCTTGGTAAACACAGTCTCCATTCCTCTCCTCTTGTACACACCATTACTATAAAAAATATATTTTATATAGACTTAGTTATGTAAAAATATCTGTAGTTCTGTAGTGAAAATATGGCTTATAAAACAGCAACTTCAGATACCAATATTAAGTGTTCAACAGCAAAACAAGTAAGTTATTTAAAAGAATCTGTGAGGAAAAGAAGTAAATCTACCATGGGTTGACTGACTGGTCACTAGGGTCACAGCCTGCGTTTTTGCAAAGTCCTACAGTTCTGAGAATGGAGTCCAGATGCTCTCTTAGGTATGAGCGTCGTTATTTTTAGCCAAAGAAAGCTTTTCACCGTTCTTCATGTCAAAACAGAAAGAATTCCATAAATCAGTGCCAGGTTTGTTTTTGTTCCAAAATATCTGAGCAAATATATACTTTTGCCACATAAAATTTTGTCTTATTTTCAGAATAAGGGTTTAGAGGATTAAAATGGACTTTAAAGTGAGAGAGATGGAGTCAAGAACACGGGCAGAGAGGGGGTGGGAAAGAGACTCCTTTTGGAGTTTTCTGCATCGTGAAATTTTTTAGTTTGAGAAAATAAAATTGGACCAGTCAGTTTAATTTTATTGCTAGTCAGTTTCTTGGAACAAGACCAAGTAACAGGGTTGATCTGAAAACATTCTAAGAAATGGTTAAAACAAGACCGGAAAGTACATATAAAAACATTTCATCACAGCTTTATGAATTTATAAATGTCTTGATTCTGAATGCACGACTACAGAAATATTTGAAATTCTCCAGTAATCTTAGGTTCACAAGTGGAAACATTTGGTTGCATTTGGCTCATAAGCACACAGGGGCTTGTCTGCTTTTGATTCTGTGTAATTAGAATGTACAGATCTGACATCAAATGTGTTATACTGTAGCTACAAGAAAATGAACTCAGGACAAATGTGCAAAAGGTTGGATGCAATTTAGATTATAATGCTCTAGAAGTGGAAAGAGAAAGAATGAACAAGCCAAGTGTAATCCCCTGGGCACAAGTAGCAGATCAACACAATAGCCAACCTTTAGGACTTGGTAATTATCTTCCTGAGACCAAAACACAAGTTGAAATCTCTACATGAATCACAACAACTTACCCCATTTTCAGATAAAATAAACTGAGTAACATAACATTTTGCTTTCTAGTAAGTTTGTATATTCTTACTAGAGTCACACGGAATAAGTGAACAATGAGTTGACTGATGTTGCAGGTGACAAGATTATTTACATAAGCATTAATAGAATTGAAAGGCTATCCTAATATATGAGGAACAAACGTGAAAATCTTGTGTTGGAAACTAGCACCCCAAATCCTTCCCCATATAGATGAGATAAAGCTTTTTATTTGTCTTATTCATCACTAGGTTTGTCTGAGATCCCATAATGAAAGAGAAATGAGAAGAAAAGGTAAAAAATATTGTATACATTATGCGCAATGGGAAATCCAAAGCAACAGGGAAATTTCATGTTATTTGTGGAGTGGAACAACCATTAGGATGTGGTCAATTGTTATTATTAGATTTTTCTCAGTATTTGTCCCCTTCCTATGCGTATAAAAAGGGACACAAAGTTTTATGGTAGATAGTGACCATCCTGGTTTATTTTCTAAGTGTTTTGGTGCCATGCTTATTTTTTAGTGACTATTTTACTAAGAATGGCTAGTCTCATATGAGCAGGCATGCATCTCTAAAATTTCAGTGCTAGATATTTGTGGACCTAATGACACAAAGGCAAAGAAAATAAAATGGAGACTTAATTTCAACCAGAGAGTCTCAATGTAAAACACTCTGCTAACCAGAACCAGACCCTAACAAGGTGTAGGGGTTATTGAAATAACTTCAAAAGAAAAAAAAAAGCACTTGAAAGGTAAATTGACATGAAACATGTAGGAGAGAAGCATTGTGAGAATGAGTGTATCACGTGTGTCCATGAGCTACCACACATGGAGGAACTGCACATCTAATAGCAGCGGAATCTAGGCTAAGGCTAAAATAGATACCTAAACACAATTCAACCTGGACTCATTTATGCTGACTTTATGCACTCAGTTCTTATCTCCTTGAAGAATTTCCCTTTGGAGTTGAACTCACCTGATACTGTCATTCTCAATTTGGTATAGTAGTGTCCCATTCCTAAAGCATTGAAACAAGAAAATGTAACAATATCTGGAAGCCATTGTATGAGGTAGGTCACTGTAACTAGAATCCTGCCTATGGTGCATTAATTTTTTTCATTGCTATGAATCTATCAATTGTAAATGTGTAGATTTGGCTAAGCTTATATGAGCTTGGGATATAAGCTACATCCTTGGGATAGAGATCTCTATGTAATTTTGATATTCTTGTGTAATTACTTAAGTTGGAGAAGAAGGGAGCCAGGTTGGAGAAAACATAATTTTCCTCTTAAATCTATTATTAATATGGTTTAAAAAGCAATAACATCTGCCCTTTTCTCTGTAATTATTAAAAATATGTTCACTATTCAATAGATTATATGTTAGTCAACTGTTGTCTATGGTTTTATTTTCTGTAGTTCAGTTATCTAAGATCAAACCAACCATATTCTAATGTTAACTAGAATTTTCCAGTATAAGTAGATCATAAGTAGTAAATTCACACCAATCTTGCCAGCATGATGAAGTTTGACAAGACCTAGCTCTGTTTCTCCTGGGATGTGAATCATGCCTTGGCTTAACGTCTCCACATGTGTACACCACCACCAATGTGGTAGTTACTTTGTATTCATCTTGATAATCAGACTTAAGCACTTTTAGAGTAACTCTCTATTGATGTTCTAGCAATTTTTCTACAATAGTCTCTTCACTACTGACTGGATAAGGGAAAATATAGCATAATAAGATATCTTACACAGAAGAGGAGATAGGGAGAGAGGAGAGAGATATGGTAGATAGAAAGATAAATCATTGAGAGACAGATGATAGAAACATAAATAGATACATAGATGATAGATACATAGATGATAGATAGATGATAGATAGATGATAGAATCCTTATTGCAGCCTATTACATGTTCAATTTTATGAAAAGTTATTGTTAATTTCTTACTGTTACTAATTTATAAATTCAACTTTCTAATAGGTATGCATATGTAGGAAAACATGTTGCACAGAGAGCTTGGTTCTGTCTGTGATTTTAGCCACCGCCTTCAGATATTAGAATAAATTACTTTTCAATGGATAGTGGGTATTTTGTGACCATATAATGACAACATACAAAACTAAAAAAAAAAATCATTCCCCAAATTTGAAACAGTAATGCTAAACAAAAATACCCTGACTATTTTTCAATCTAATCTTTCTCAAACATAATTTATTAATTTGTTTTAACATTATTTGGTTAATTTTATAGTATATTATGTAATGTATTATGAATATGTGCCCAGTTAATATAAGTATTACTCCTCGTTGGGCTGTGGTGGTGCACGCCTTTAATCCTAGCACTTGGGATACAAAAGCAGGCAGATTTCTGAGTTCGAGGACAGCCTGTTCTATAAAGTGAGTTAAAGGACAGCCAGGGCTATACAGAGAAACCCTGTCTCAAAAAACAAAAACAAAAAGGTATTACTCCTCTGAATATAATAATTCAGGTGCCTAATGTAACAAGCATAGACATCCCAGATCTTTCACTATTATTTAGTATTAGTAACATCCTTGGGTAAAATTATTTGATAACTAGGTACAACTCTGAGTTTAAATGTTTTAGTGTTTAAGGTTTTTTTAAAAGTTACTAATTGCCGGTGCTGAAACCCTGTCTCACAAAAACCAAAAAACAAAAAGTTACTAATTAACTTACATGGTTAGCTTACTATCCTAGAACAGTGCATATAGTACCCTACACTCCTGCAAACATTAAGTTAGGCTACATCATCTGTAATGAAATACTGCACTAGATAGTCACACTAATTTGCATTTCTTCAATTAACAGAATAGTTTGAATATTTTTAAATATATTTATTAATAATTTGCATTTTTCCTTTGGAAGCTCACATTTCTTTGTCAAAATATCCAATGGGATTTATTCATGCATTGTTTTTCTATCTAAGCCTCCTTTAATATGATTGAAAATACATATTATCACTAGCTTTATTCTTCTTTTACTTTTTTGTGTTATATTTTTAATGTCTGCTGGTACGGAAATTTGTTTCTTTTTCATATTTACAATGTTATTTTCTTAAATGCATCATAAAATTATAAAAGCCTACACATGTATATTTTACTTTTAAAGTCTGATTATTTTATATATTTAATGTTATTATCCATCATTAATTTATTTTTCACATGTAGTAGAAAGCTCTGACCCAACTTTAGTCCTAAGAATTGTTTTTCACAGAATTAATTGAATAAATATACTTTCTCAGTAGTCAGCTTATTCCTTTCAGATATGAAAGCTTTTGTCATTACCGTATTACTAACTATGTATACTCCATGTGTGTATTCATGTATGTGTTAGAAAATTTCATGAAACTACTGTATTGTTTAAAAAAAATGATGGTGTTGCATATTCATATATAACAATGGAAATACTTCCTTCTTAAAATGCCTAAAGCTTTTCTGAGCCAGGCTTCTAATTCCTAATCACTAGTCTGGGGTGAAGGCTGGGGAAATTAGTTCATGAATTTATGGCCAGTCTAGGCTACAGACTGGGTTCAAAAGCAGTGTGTATGTTCTTTAGTTGGTGGCTCAGTCTCTGAGAGCTGCCAGAGGTTCAGCTTAGTTGACTCTGTTGGTCTTTCTGTGTGGTTCCCATCTCCTTTGGGGCCTTCAATCCTTCTCTGACCTCTTCCCTTGTCCTTGACCTACCCAGGCAGAGACTTGATGGGCTAGGGGTGGGGGATATCCAGGGGCCCACCTTCTCAGAGGAGAAGAGGAAGGGAATTGGTGGAAGATCACTGTGGGGGTGGGCTGGGAGGGAGCTGGTATTTGATGTAAATAAATAAGTTAAATTAAAAAGAACAATCTGTGTAGTATAATGATGTATTATTTCAAAATTTAAAACAAATTAAAATATAAAAGAAGAAAAGAAAGGAACAATGAAAAACAAGAGAAAGCTAAGTAAAGGTTCAGTGGCTGACAGGCTTGAGTTCCAGCTGTATTAACACACACACACATATACACACACACACTCACACACACACGATATAGCTATCTATCTATCTATCTATCTATCTATCTATCTATCTATCTATCTATCTAGATGATAGATAAGTTCACTGTGTTGGGGTTCCATTTATACTTAGAATTACAACCAAGTTTTGAAACAGTAAGTTTAATTTACATTAAATTTCTAAACCATTTAGGAAGTTGTGTTAGGCAAAACAATCACTACTCAAATATGTCTGAGTCATAATCCTTAAAACCATACATCAGCTGAGATTTTGGATGTGTAGGTACAATAGTTGGAGATACTGTCCTAAGTTATTCACATTTAATAGACCCAGTATAGATGGTAAGGACTGTCGTAAAGGGACAGAGCAAGGCAGAAGAATTAAAGCCAGAGATAACAGCAGCAGGAAGGATAGATAGTACACTATGCTGAGGCCACATTCCATGAAAGGCAAATAGTCTTACAAGCTCTGAATGGCGAGGGAAGGCATTCCCTCTGTGTCCACAAAGAGACAAGATGCCCACTCCAGATGGGAAGACCCAGTAGGTCCTATTTGGAATTTTGACCTTTAACTTTTCTATAATTCCTTGAAATATGAGAGAAACAGTCAGAAATGGATAGCATCTGAGACAGTCATGATATAAAGTTTTAAAAATATATATAATCTGCTTTGTTCTTTACTGTGAGATGTTTTGTGTTGCGAAATTGATTCTCAGTAACTTAGATCCTACAGTTGAGACTACTAGCTAGAGAACATACCATCTTCTCCTAAGTGGTCATCCAAGGCACACAGGAAAGTCATTGATTGCTATTTTTGTTAGATTGTCCCTCCATGCCCCCCAATTAATAGATATGTCTTATTTATATTTCCTCTTTTCTTAAAATTTTTATTTTGAGGCCATGGTCATATCCAGGTCCTTGTTGTCACCAAGGGCCATGTCTGGGCCAGAGAGCCTGCTACAGTGGAGTTTGAGTTGATGTCTGTGGCCCAAGTTACCACCAAAGGGCAGGTGAGGTCCTTGGTTTTGCTTCTGCCTGAATCCATATTCATATCCCATGTGGGTGCTTGAGGGGACAGAAAGGAGTCAGTTCTATTATGGGTCAGGCCATTGAGAGTTTGACTATTCCCAACTGAGTATATAAACAGTACAGAGTAGACTAGATTGTGTTGAATTGTATTTGTTTGTTTTATTTTTCTTTTTACTTAGTTTTTCTTTTCTTCTTTTATGGTGGAGATCACAAAGAGAGGTAGACATGGAAAGACTGGGAAGAGATTGTGATCTGAGTGTGTGATGTAATACTCAAAAATCAATAAATCTGGTATGTGGGAAAGTTTCCCATTTTTGCTTATTAGTCCCTGCTTAGATCGGGTTTTTATTGTGTTTGTTCTTGAGCTGATGTGAGGGGCCAAACCTACTCCATCTTGGGGTTAGCCTCCATTTTAAAAGAAAAGGACCTGAGAACTTGACCTGCAGCTGTACCCACGTACCAGGAAAACCACACAGCCTGCACCTGGCCCAAACCTCAGTTACTCCATAGCAACAGCCAATCAGGATTAGCCTGGAAGTTCCAGATGTACTTTTAGATATCTTTAATGACCCTTTGTAGTTGTGCTTCAGTGCAACCACCTATCAACTTAAAAGGCAACATATTTCCTAATAGTCATTCGCCTAGGCGCTTGCCAGGCTAGAAACCCTCTTGATTGTTTGCTGCTCCCTAAAAACACTTGCCTTGCTCAGGGCTCAGGGCCTTACCCTTCTGTCTTGCTGCATCAGAGCTGATGGTGTGGCCAGAGCATCGTAACTGGCTCCTTGGTGGGTTTTGAGGTTTTGCAAACAGGCATAACAAATTTTGGGCTCATCTGAGAACCGCAAGATATGTCTCCCAGAAACCTTGACCTTAATGGTCCATGTATTGATCGGTAGGTAAGCTATCTGTGTCTTTGTCCCGTGAACTCTGAGTGGTGCTACCTCTGTCGGTCTTGTGAATTGGCCTAGAATTTGCAATTGTTGTCAGGGCCACTAAAACTGAGATCCTGGACAGTTGTGACCATGCAGTGCTAGAAGAAGTTCCAGATCTTGGGAGTGAGACAATTGTGTTCCACATTTGGCAGAGCGAAGGCTCAGATTGCTGAGGACACTTGCTCTCTGGATAGTTTAATTTTCTCCTGACTTCAGGGAGAGAACAAGACAAATATTCTTGTGTCACTGGTGTTGTTTTTACTGGGACCAATTATCTGTCTTTTTCTTTGGCTGGGGCCACTCTTACACTAACGTGGGACAGGCACCTTCAATGTCATTAGAATTACTTCTCAGCCACTTTAAGGGTGTTAAGATCAGGGAGAGAATCTCTTTGTCACCATTTGGAAAGATAAACTAAAACCTTTTTGCAGGTCAGAAAGGCCCACCTTCAATACTGGTTGGACCCTGGGGGGATCCTTTGACCTTGGATTAGTCCAAGGAATTGAAGGATTATCTTCAGACTCAAACTTGGTCACCCAAACCAGGTATATGTGGTGGTCTGGCAAGACTTCCTAGAGGACTCGCTGTCTTGGATCAAACTTTTCCTCTCTATACTACAGGCAGAAGTCTTCGCCTAGGCCCACAAAAGACTCAAGGGTGCAAAAGACAAGACACTGGACCACCTTCCTCCTTCTGCACCATCCTTCTATCCAGTCCTCTGGGGAGGAATGGAGAAGGATGTCATTTTCCCACCCCAACCTTATTCTTCTCAGGCAGAACAGCAGCCCCCACAGCCAGAACCACAGCAGGCTCCACCACAGGCAGTGGAGGGGTTGGGGCTGCAGCAGGGGACCCACCAGTGCCCTTACAACTGCCTTCCATTTCCAGGTCCACAGATCAACCAGATGAGACCTTCTTGCCCACCCCATCCCCAATAACCTGACTGCTAAGTCACCCTAAAGCACACTCAACAGCAGTTAACTGCAACTGCTCCTCTGTGCTCCACCTTTGGGCCCACAACTCTGCCTGCATTCCAGGAGGCCTGCCAGCACCTGGGAAAAGAAGAAATCTAAAGGCGAGCATGAGATCATAATCTACAAGAGCCATGGTGATATGGCACCTGCAGAGTACAGCTAACCTACTACAGTAAGCCCTGGATGTCTTAACATAGATGAAGCATAAGAATGTGGCTTTAAATCCATCATATGAAGATAATAATGGCCTTTAAATAGAAAATGAATAAATGCCTTAAAGAAATACAGGAAAATATAATCAAGAGGGAAATGAAAAAAGTGATCAAGGGCTTAAAATGAAAAAGATGCAAAAAGAAAACAATCTGAAAAAAAAAAAGTCAAAAAAGAGAAAGTAACCAAGGAGCTAAAGGGATCTGCATCCCTATAGGTGGAACAACAATATGATCTAACCAGTACCCCCCAGAGCTCGTGTCTCTAGCTGCATATGTATCAGAAGATGGCCTAGTTGGCCATCAGTGGAAAGAGAGGCCCATTGGCAGTGCAAACTTTCTATGCCTCAGTATAGGGGAACCCCAGGGCCAAGAAGTGGGAGTGGGTGGGTGGGGGAGTGGGTGGGGAGAGTGTGGAGGACTTTTGGGATAGCATTGGAAATGTAAATGAAATAAATACCTAATAAAAATGAATAAGAAAAAGAAAATAAAGAAGCCTGGCTGTGGTGGCACAAGCCTTTAATCCCAGAACTTGGGAGGCAGAGGCAGGCAGATTTCTGAGTTCAAGGCTAGCCTGGTCTACAGAGAGAGTTCCAGGACAGCCAGGGCTGTACAGAGAAACCCTGTCTGGAAAATCCAAATAAATAAATAAATAAATAAATAGAATAAAATAAAGTAAAATAAAATAAACCAATCTGAGGGAATCCTGGAGAAGAAAAATCTAGGAAAGTGAACAGGAGTTACAGACACAATTGCCAACAGAATGCATGAGATGAAAGGGAGAATATCACAGGTATAGAAGATACTCTAGAAAAAACTGATACATCATTCAAAGAAAATGCTAAATATAAGTCAGACAAACCCTTAAAAAACTAACTAAAAAGCAGAGAGAGATTATCCAAATTACCAAATCAGAAATGAAAAGGGGGACAAAGCAATAGACACTACAGAAATCCAAAGAAGTATAAGGTCTTACTTCAAAAACCTGTATTCCACAAAATAGAAAATGTAAATGAAATGGATTATTTACCAAATGTTAACTTAAGATCAGGTGAACAATTTATATAGAACTATAACCATGAAGGAAATAAAAACAGTTATTGTAAGTCCTCCAATAATAACAACAACAAAATTCCCAGGATCAGATGGTTTTAGTGCAGAACTCTATCAGACCTTCAAAGAAGAGCTAATACCAATACTCCTCAAACTACTCCACAAATTAGAAAAAGAAGGAACATTGCCAAATTAATTCTACAAGGCCACAGTCACCCTGATAACTAAATCACACAAAAGACACTGCAAAGAGAATTTCAGACCAATTTCCCCTATGAATACTGATAAAAATTACTTAATAAAATACTCTCAAGCCAAATCCAAGAATACATCAAAGACATCATCCACTATGATCAAGTAGGTTTCATTCCAGTGATGCAGGTATGGTGGTTCAACATATAAAATTCCATCAATGTAATCCACCATATAAACAAACAGAAAGAAAAAAACTACGTTATCATCTCTTTAGATGAAAAATCCTGACAAAAATCCAACATTTCCTCATGATAAAAGTCTTGGGGAAGATCAAGGATACTTAAGCACAATAAAGCCAATATAAAGCAAGCCAACAGAAAATATCAAATTAAATGGAGAGAAACTTAAAGCAATTCCACTAAAATCAGGGACAATACAGGACTATCCACTCTCTATATCTATTCAGTATAGTACTTGAAGATTTAGAGCAATGAGACAATTCAAGGCTATTAAAGGGCAAAAATTAGAAAGATGGAACTCAATGTATCAGAATTTGCAGATGATATGATAGCATATATAAGTGACCCCCAAAACTCTACTAGAGAATCACTACAACTGATAAACACTTTGAGCAAAATGGCTGGATATGAAATTAATTTTAAAAAAGAGTCAGTAGATCTCCTTTATACTAATTATAAACAGTCTGAGAAAGAAATTAGGGAAACAACATCCTTCACAATAGCTACATGCAATACAAAATATCTTGGTACAACTCTAATCAAGGAAATGAAAGACCCATATGATAAGAACTTCATGTCTTTAAAGAAAGAAGTTGAAGAAGATATGAGAAGATGTAAAGAGTTCCCATTCTTGTGGTTAGGTAGGATTAAAATAGTGAAAATGGATGTCTCCCCAAAAGGAATCTACAAAATCAATGCAATTCCCAGCTAATTTCCAACATAATTCTTTATATACCTTAATAGAGCAATTCTCAACTTCGTATGGAAAAACAAACATACAACAACAACAATAATAACAAAAACAACAGGATAGCTAAAACAATCTAGCATAATAAAAGAACTTCTGGAGGTAATACCATCTCTGATCTCAAGCTGCACTGCAGAGCTAGAGTAAAGAAAACAACATGGTATTAACATAAAAAGACAGGTTAATCAATGGAATTGAATAGAAGACCCAGAAGTAAACCTACACACCTATAGACACTTTGGACAAAGAAACCAAATCTGTACAATGTAACAAAAAAGTATCTGCAACAAATGGTGCTAGTGTAACGGGTGGTCTGCTTTTTAAAGAATGCAAATAGATGTATATCTTACACTCTGTACAAAACTAAAGTTCAAGTGGATCAAAGAACTTAATGTAAAGCCAGATACACTAAATCTGAAAGAAGTGAAAGTGGGTAGACTTGAATGCATTGGCACAGGAGACAACTTCCTAAACAGAATACCAACAGCTCAGGCACTAAGATCAACAGTTAATAAATGGGACCTCATGAAGCTGAAAAACTTCTGTAAGTTAAAGAACAACATCCAAAGGACAGCATCAAAACCTCAGCCTACAGATTGGGAAAAGATCAACAGAAGGCTAATGTTCAGAATATATCAAGAACTCAAGAGATTAGACATCAACAAATCAAATAGTCCAATGTAAAAATGGGGTACAGAACTAAATAGAGAATTCTCAAGAGAGTAATCTCTAATGGCTGAGCAACACTTAAAGATATGCTCAACATATGTCATCATGAAAATGTCAATTAAAATGACTCTGAGATTCTAGCTTATACACATCAGAATGGCTAATATAAAAAACTCAAGAAACAGCTCATGCTCGTGAGGATGTGGGGCAAAGGTAACAGTCCTCCGCCGCTGGTGGCAGTGTAAAGTTGTAAAAAAAAAAATTGATTGGAGCAGATGCTGTGTTCCACTCACCAGAGGTCTAGCTGCATATGTATCAAAAGATGGCCTAGTCGGCCATCACTGGAAAGAGAGGCCCATTGGACATGCAAACTTTATATGCCCCAGTACAGGGGAACGCCAGGGCCAAAAAAATGGGAATGGGTGGGTAGGGAAGTAGGGGGGAGAGTATGGGGGACTTTTGGGATAGCATTGGAAATGTAATTGAGGAAAAGATGTAATAAAAAAATAAAAAAAATTAATATCAATATAAAAGTTTTTGTATTGACTATAAAATGTGATTTTTCATTACCATATGCAGTTTTTTAATGTGTTCTAGTACTTAAATAAAATTTCACATGAGCAATTTAAAAAAAAATGAAAATCAGTTTGATGGTTTCTCAGAAAATTGGGACTAGTTCTACCTCAAGATCCAGCTATACCAACATATACCTAAAAGAGTTTTCACTATTCCAGAAGGACACTTGCTAAACTCTGTTGATAAAAGCTTTTTTTTCATAATAGCTAGAAACAAGAAAGAGCAAAGATGTGGAAAAATGGATTAAAAAAATATGGTCCATTTACCTAATGGAAGGCTATTCACTGCGATGGTCTGCATATGCTTGGCCCAGGGCATGACACCATTAGGACATGTGCCTTTATTGGAATAGGTGTGTCATTGAGGGCATGGACTTTAAGACCATAGATCTAGCTTCCCAGGAGCCAGTTTTCTCCTAGCAGCCTTCACATGAAGATGTAGAATCCTCAGCTCCTCCTGCACCACACCTGTCTGGATGCTCCATTCTCCCAGCTTAATAATGGATTGAACCTCTGAACATGTGAGGCAGTGTCAATTAAATTTTGCCTTTATAAGCGTTGCCTTGGTCATGGTATCTGTTCACAACAGTGAAACCCTAACTAAGACAGAAGTTGGTCCTAGGATTGGGGTATTGCTGTGATAGGCCTGACCATGCTTTTATTTGGAAGAATGTGAATTTGGGGACTTTGGATTTGGAAAGCAGTAGATATTTAAGTGGGGTTTAATGGGCTATCCTAGTAGGAATTTGTAAGAGTTTGTAGCTGAGAGTGATTTGAACTGTGGAGACTTGGCCTGAGAGATTTCAGTGGAAAAGAATTACAGTATGTGGCCTAGAGACTTTTTTGTGGCACTTTGGTGAAGAATGTAGCTGCTTTTTGCCCTTGTCTGAAAAGTCTACCTGGGGCTAAGGTAAAAGATTTATACTAATCTCAGTAGCAAAAGAAGTCTCAAAACAGCCCAACAGAGACTTTGTTCTCTGGTTTAGTCCTATGAAGATCAGAAGAGCATTTTAATGAAAAGGAGCAAGTTTAGAAAGGAAAAATACAAAATATATGGTTCAAGTATTAAAGGGGTACCAGGAAGTTGAATGGAGCTGAATCTAGTCTAGGAGATAATAGATTAAGAGAGAGGGACTTTGGGGCAAGATCCCACCTAGCCAAGTTAATGATCAGGCATGGTTGTACACACTTTTAATCCAAGGATACAAAGACAAACAGACCTCTTAGTTTAAGGAAAGGCTGGGACAGAGACAATTCTGGGTGAAGAAGAGATTAAATTGAGACATGGTTGTATATACACTTTTAATCCCAGGAGACAGGCAAACTGAGTTGCCTTGGTCATGGTATCTGTTCACAACAGTGAAACCCTAAGACAGAAGTTGGTCCTAGGATTGGGGTATTTCTGTGATAGGCCTGACCATGCTTTTATTTGGAAGAATGTGAATTTGGGGACTTTGGATTTGGAAAGTTCAAGGCCAGTCTGGTACAGAGAAGGTTACAATTAGAGAAAAGTTTAAATCCAGGAGCGGTGGACCACACCTTCAATACTAGCACTTAAAAGACAGGCATACAGATCTCTGAGTTCAAAGTCAGTCTACAGAGCAAGTTCCAGGATAACAAAGTTTAGTCAGAGAATAAATTCGCTGAAAACAGAAAGCTAGTGATGATGTAATAGAAGATAGGAGACATTTCCAGCTTCAGCAAGCACCAGAACTTGGCAGCTTCAGTCATGTAGTTTTAGAATCAAAAATAGTAGGCATTACTGGAATAATTGATGCTGGTTAGCAGTGATTAAGACCAACACCATTGAGGTGAAATATGGGAAGTATTTTCTGAGAGCACAAAGAAGTTGTGTTCCAGAGATAGCCAATGTTGTACCTTGTGCTGCAGCTGGACTTGGTAATGTGTACGAATTACCAAGGTGATGCTGTTTTTGAAAGTATAAAAGGGTAATACAGCTGAGGCTTGGCACTATGAGTGGCCAGGGAAGGTCATTGATGAAGATGCAGCCTCAGTTTCAGTTGATGGCCCAGGACTGAAGGTGCCATGCAAAGTAATTGAGATTTAGCACCATAAAGAGAGCCTATGAGAGGTCATTGGTTAAGCCTAGTTGCAGTTGAAGACCCCAGTATATTGTAGATGGCAGTATCATGGGATGGTCACCAAGAACAGCAGCAGCAGGGGAGTGGAGTCATCGAGAGCTTAGAGTGCTACCAAGTGCAGTGTTTGAGAAGTGACAAAAGACCACTGGAGGAGCCCAGAAGATAATGTGTAGCTCCCAGACAGATGTTGGAATAAGCTATAAATTTGAAGTTGGCTTTGAGACCCCAAGGTATTCTAGATGCCTAATTTGGGGGTTACCTGCTGAGGAAAGTTGTTAACATGAGGTGGAACCAGTCCATGAGAATGAAGTTTGTTGTTGCTAAATGCCAGATCTGTCAATAGCAGTCAATAAGAATGAAGGAGTTGGAGATGTGAAGAGCGCTTTGACATCTGATATAGAATTTGGAGTTTGCCCAGCCAGGTTTCTGTCTTGCTTTGGTCCAGTGTTTTTGGTTTTTTTTAACTTTGAACTTTGGACTTTTAACATTGTTGAAACTGGTATAGACTATGTGGACTTTTGAAGTTGGATTAAATGTATTTTGCATTATGTTATGTTTAGGTATGGCCTCCATAGACTCATATGTTTGAACAAGTTTGTGGGGGCTAGGGAGTGGAATGTGATGATTTGTATATGCTTAGCATATGGAGGTCTGACCTTGTTGGAGTAGGTATGTCACTGTGGGCATGGGCTTCAAGACCCTAGTCCTAGCTGCCTGGGAGCCAGTCTTCTCCTAGCAGCCTTCAGAATCCTCAGCTCCTCCTGGACCACACCTGTCTGAATGCTCCATTCTCCCAGCTTGATAATGGACTGAATTTCTGAGCATGTAAGGCAGCCCCAATTAAATGTTGTCTTTATAAGAGTTGCCTTGGTCATGGCATCTGTTCCCAGCAGTAAAACCCCAAGATACTCAGCCCTTAAAATCAATGACATCATAAAACTTGCAGGCACATGGATGGAACTAAAAACTCATTCCAGATCCAGAAAGACAAAAATGGTATGTCCTCCTTTATAAGTGAATATTAGCCACGAAGTAGAGGATAAATATGCAACAGTCAACATATTCAAAGAAGATAAGTAACAAGAAGGGCCCAAAAGAGGATACTTGAATCTCACTGGGAATGTGAAATAAAATAGATGTCAGAGGTAGATGAAGGGAAGGAACTGGATGAGAGTGTGTAAAGGACAGAGGATTGAGACTGGGACATCTCTGGGATGAGCTAGAAACCTATGACAATGGAAATTCTTAGAAATCTAAGAGGGTGACCCTAGGTAAGACTCCTAGCAATGGAGATATGGAACCTGAAACAGCCATCTCCTCTAATCAGGCAAGACTTCCAGTGGTGGGATTAGGAAACCAACTCACCCACAAAAACGTAGAACTGGAATTTTTACTACCTATAAGATGTACAGTGATAAAGAGGGAGCCGCCATTGAGGGAATGGCCAACAAATTACTGGCTAAACTTTAGTCCCATGCCATGAGAGAATGCCAACCCCTGACACTATTAATAATATTCTGTTATACCTGCAGACAGGAGGATAGCATAACTGTCATCTGAGACTCTTGACCTAGCAGCTAATGGAAACAGATGCAGAGACCACCCATTAGGCAAAGCCTAGGGAGTCTTCTGGAAGAGGGGGAAGAAAGATTGAAGGAACCTGAGATGTCAAGGAAACCACAAGAAAACCTAAAGAATCAACTAATCTGTACCCATAAGCATCTCACAAAGACTGAACCATCAACCAAAAAGCCTGCATTGGATTTACCTTGGCCCTCTATCCAGGTATAACAGATATACAGCTTCATCTTCATGTTGGACCCCTATCATCAGGAGCAGGGTCTGTCTCTGATTTTGTTAACTGCTTTAGATCCCTTTCCCCTAACTGGGCAGCCTTGACTGGTCTCAAAAGAGGAAGATGCACCTAGTCCTACTACAACTTGATATGCCCATGGGAGGTATTCCCCCTTATCTGAGGAGAAAGAAGAAGGAGTGGGTGAGGGGAGGGGAGAGGTAGGAACTAAAAGCTCCAATTAGGATGTAAAGTAAATACATTAGGTAATAAAAAATCCCATAATAAAAATAAATATCCTCTTTAATAAGTAGTTTTGACATTCTGAAGGTTTATTTAAATGACTTTTGTTGGTTCATGTTAGTAAAAATTTACTTTTCTTCTATATTATATAGGGCAATAAGAAACACAATTTTACATTTTTGACAGTGGTTTAAGATTTTCAAATCTCATTTCATATTTAGCTCATTTTAAAAAATGTACATCAGGTCTCTGAAGAAATAATGTGATAAACAGTTATAATGCTAAGTATACAACTTAGAATCTCTGATTTCTGTTTCTGCCAAATATTCCAATACTTTTGTCTTCTTTGTTTTCATTTAATATTTATTTCTCATTTTGTATAAGTAAACATACCTGAGTTTATTTTTAAATCATTAAATTACTTTTCATGTTAAAGTGCCCTGAATTAAAGAAGGAGCTGATGAGGTCAAGCAGATGTGTTTGAGGAATCCTTTAGGAACTAGAATGAGTGTGACGAGGTGACCTGAATGAGAACAATATCATTATATGAGGAAGGCAAACAAATTCTGCAGGAAGTCTTAAACTGTGAGAGGTACCTGTTGATTCTGCAGACTAGACCAGGCATATACATCAGGCACTGGATAAAGAAGAGCTCAGACATATAATAGAAGTGTTAGTTGTATTCATTTTACATTTGAATTGAGATCAAAATAAAATATAATACAAGAAATGAAAGATTGTTGATAATATGAATAGAGTGCTTAATTTATAAGCAATACTTCTGCATCACAAGATAGTCTGTAGACGTATGGCAGACACACAAGCTTTTACTCTATGAAGGATAAAGAATTCCAAATGATGAGATTAACAGAAAATAACATTTTTTTTAACATGAAAACTATATGAAGAAAGGGAAGGAAGAATTTGATTGTTGCTGCTGCTTGTTTTGTTTTGCTTTGTTTCCTTGTCCAAATGTTTTAAATCTGATGCAATCCCAGCTAAATCTTGCCTTTCATACACTATAGAACCCACATGGGTGGCATCTAATAATTCAAGGCCTTTACAATAATCCACTGTGGTTGCCTTTTCTTGTAGTATGTTCTTTTGCATCAAAGATAATTTCTGATTTTTTTCCAGGCGAGAGGGAAGATAAAAGCAAGGAAGATCATATAAAAAAAAGCTAAAGCAATGAGTGAGTGAGTGAATGAATGAATGAATGAATGAATAAAGTCTTCCAAATTTGGTAACAAATAGTCACACCAAATATTTAAAAGTTTGAAAGAAATCCAGGCATGTTGAAGTAAATACAATTTGTACACTGTAAGTAAAATTCTCAAAATTGAAGATAATGAGAGACCATGTGAAACAGCCAGATAGAAATACCACATAAGACTTAGCAGAACGCATGTCAAACACAGTGCTTTCTACTGAATTCAGGGAACCTAACCAAATGAAAGCAGAACATTATTTTCTTTTTTTAAAAAAGATTTATTTATTGATTATATGTAAGTACACTGTAGCTGTCTTCAGACACTCCAGAAGAGGGAGTCAGATCTGTTACAGATGGTTGTGAGCCACCATATGGTTGCTGGGATTTGAACTCCGGACCTTCGGAAGAGCAGTCGGGTGCTCTTACCCACTGAGCCATCTCACCAGCCCCAGAACATTATTTTTATAAAGAATTTCTGGATAGAAGTCATTCCATTAATTGTAATTGGCCTAGCTTTATCAATTCAATTATAGATAAGACTGAGTTGAAATTTAAAAGAACATAACTACAATGCTATAATCAGCTTACATTATGTACTCAAAAAAGTTTTTATTTTATGTAAGTTGCAAGTTAAAAATAGTCAATAGTAATGGAATTGAAAGCAGGAACACACACATCATGACAAACATTATTTCCTGAATCAGAAAGAACATTATACAAAATTCTCATTTCAAGAGTAATTACAACCTTAAAGTGTGTGTACATGTCAACAGCACCTTCAAAGAGGATGGCGGGACATTCGATAGGATTCAGATAATAAATATGAAAATCAATAATTACAACTGAAAACATCAAGGTCATTTTTCAACAGTTCATGTGAGAATTGTTCAGAAAGCCACCAATGATAGGAGAAATAAATAATATTTTTAAACATAGGAAATAATAATATATTATTGAATACCCCCACCACAGATTACACATTTTCTTCACATTTTTCTTAGAACCTAAAGTCAAACAGGCTCTATCCACAGCCATAACACTAACCACAGCCATAAAATCAACAAATGTAAAATCTTTGAAACCTACAGAGTTCTGTTTTATGAAATAAAAGTGGAAACTACTAAAAAATAGAACATTTGAAAAGTAAAGATGTCTTTCTGAATAATCCATGCATCAAAGAGGATGTGTCAGAAATCATTTTAAAAGTATAATGAACTCAATAACAATGATAGTGAATCATTTAAAAGTTGTGGGATTCTAAGCCCTGCTAAGAGAAAAAAATCACATTACTTAAAGAAGGGCATAATGCTAGTAACACATTCTAACATCTCTAGAATCTCAAACAAGGAAACCAAGGCATCAGCATAAAACCAGAGTAAGAGAGAGGGGGACGGGGCAGAGAAAGAGAAAAAACACAAAGGTATACCTCAAAGAAGATTCTGAAACAACCAATAAAATTGACTAATTGGTAGCATGTCTGAAATGAAAACCACAGTGAAGGCACAAATTAATGCAAGCCATATAGACACCAGAAGAATCATGAGGAAATACTACGAACAACTCTACACAGGTAAACTTTTTGCCTTAGAATGTATCTCATCTTTAGAAAGTAGACATCATAACAAATGTCAACAATTCACTCAATTGGAGAGAGTCACTGTGTCTAGCATTATGAATGCCAAGAGAAATGAATTATACTGAAACATGTTTAAAAAGTTATCCACAGAACCAAGTGATTTATTAGGAAATTATAATAAATGCCTAAAACTAGCACTGGTTTTTAACACTCTTTTCTGGATAATGAAAGGAAGAGAAAAACACACCCTACTCTATTCCTCACCATCAATACTACAATCCAGCTGAACTTTGTATGGCATTGGAAACTGCCTGCCAATCTCTCCATGTGTATGGATGCCCCCCAAAAATCATTCTAAAATATCAGCAGATGGAATTAAACCATATGTAAAGGTAATTACAAAACATGACTTGTCATTTTATTCCTCAGATTCAGGACCAGGTTGATGAGAGGATGAACCGTATAAATCATTATGATAATAAGGCATAGAAGGAAAATCGTATAACCATATCACTGGATGCAAAGAAGCCTTTTGATAAAATTTAACATCATTCATGATTCAAATTCTCAGACAACTAGGTGCTGACATGATATTTAGTGGTAAAAGACAGTATTTTCTTGCCAAGATTAGGAACAAGGCAAGGTCTAATTTTACTATTAATATTCAATATGGTTCTGGAAAATCTACGTGCAATAATAAATCAGGAAAGAACGCAAAAGGCTAGAAATAAGAAATGAAGCTGTCCCTATTTGAATATGACATGGCACTCTATGCAGAAAATCACAAGGAACCTGTACAGAAAAATTTAAGAAAACTTCCTAGAATAAATGAGTTCACCAAGGTTGCAGAATATAAGATTGACATTAAATATTAACTGTATTTTAAACATTTGCAATAAAACCATGGATATGGAATTATTTAAAATTATAGTAGACAGAGATAAAGAAAGTCAAATATTGCATGTTTTCTTCCATATGTGAGATTCATATATATAAATATGCATGACATATATGTCATGTGTAAATATATGGCATGAAGACAATTTGGGAAGTGGGGGTATGACTTACATTGAAGAAGGGAACCAATGACTATGAAAGAACTAGATCATGGCAAGGTAAGAGTTAAGGGAATAGAAGCAGTGGTCAAGTATGAGCAAAATATGGACCTGAAAAAATACTTTATTATGTATGCCAACTAATTAACAAAAAATTAAAAATTACAGTAGAATTTTAGTCTTTTAAACAAGTCATTATGAATATAAAAAACACAGAATTTCTTTTCAAAAACTTTCTTTTTTTTTACTCTAGTTATCCTATAGAATTGGGGACTGATCCTAGGGTATAGTTTGTGCTGGTCAAATGTTCTATCACTGAGCTGTATATCCAGCTTTATGCTAAAAATACTTACAAATAAATTTACTGGAATTTGTATAGGTGAGATGTGTCGCACTCATGCTCATATAGTGAAACCACACTCAGTTTCACTTGTTTCAACATTACACCTCACTTGTCTCTTCTTATTAAATTATTACCTAGAATTAATATGATCTCTAATAGAATTTTAGTCAAACATATTTACGATTTCTATATTCATGTGTTTTATATGTGTGAGTGCTCTGTCTTCATGCATACCTCTTATAAGCAATCAGATTCCATTGCAGATGGTTGTGAGCCACCATGTGGTTTCTGGGAATTGAACTCAGTACCTTTGGAAGATCAAGCAGTCAAGTGCTCTTAACCACTGAATCATTTCTCCAGCCTCAGAAGAATTTTTAAATAATGCTGAAACGACTACTGATAATATGTGAAAAGGCAAACATAGAATAGCAAAAATTAAACAATTTGAAGAAATGAAATTCAGTGGTGACACCAGTAAATTTCATAATTGTATTCCAGCTTACATACTTATCTGTATGACTCTGCAGTAGTGATCATATGATCCAGAATAGTAGAATGGATGATATACTAGAAATCATCAATCAAGAATAGATTGTATGATGATTACAAACGCAAACTAATTGCTGCAGTATCACTGCCAAGTACTAGAGAAATTGGGTGCTGGTAGGCCCAGGAAGGAATACAGGAAAAAGAGACATTTACTCCAAACAACATTTACACAAAGGCTAACTAACAATTTCCAAACATTTGAGTAATTCTTGTTGAACTTTTAATAAATTAAAACATTTCAGCAATACAACTCATTTTGTTTTTGGCTTTTGAATCTAGAAAGACATTTTTGCAATAATTACAGGACAATAGGTGGTTAATTTTTACAGTACTGAATTTATTAAAATTATTTTCGGTCTTCAGGGGTATCAATGGAACCAACAGAAGACTTTCCATTGCCTTCTAACGATTTAATTGGAACTTGCACTGTGCTGTTTGGAATATTCTTGGCCTTCATCTTGTGGTGTTACACTGGGTATAACCCTGTCCTTTTGCCTTTTCAGGCACACCGCTTCTCCATAGGAGTGAACTTTAGCATGTGCTGGATCGGCTGGATTCCTTATTCTGCACACCTACTTTCTCTTTGGTTCATAACTCAGTCCCTGCTTGTTTGTTAAATTACTTCCTATTCAATTAAATCACACTTTCAAAATCTACAATCTACTTTTTAAGATGCTTTATTCTTTTCTTCATTTCAGTTCTTGATTAATTGCAGCTCTGACTGGCTACTTTTAGTAAATTTTACATAGCCGATAAAATTTTTCATCTAATTTTTAACATATCATAACTTAAAAATCCATCTCTGGATATCTTTTGTATCTGAGTTACTTATGGGCATATTTTTTGTCACTTTTTCTTAATTTACTCTTTTATTTTTATCTTTTCTATCATTACGGCTGATAGAGTTGAACAAACATGGGTAATTGCAAATGAACCAATACACAAATTTTATATAATGCTGTTTTCCCTCTGAGGATGATTAGAACCACATAGATATTATGGCAGCTAATAAAACATGCAGGCATCAGCAAGCCAATGAAGATGAACTTGTTTGAGAATTTTTTTCCAATTAGTAATCCTTAAACTATCTCTAAATTATCTCCATGTAGAGTTCTCAAATTAGGGTTTCTCATTGACAGCCTCAGTTTCTTCTTTGAACATCGCCACCTCCCACCCCCGCCACTTCCCCTGATACGTCCCAAACATTTTCTTTTCAATATTGTTCGTGTACAAATTCCTACATGTTAATATATGCTCTCTCACCTTGACTTTGGCCTTTTTTCTATAGCTGTTGTAAAACACCTTGACCAAACAGTGATTTGGGGAAGAGAGTATTTATTTTAGCTTGCCACTCTCAGTTGCATTCCATCTCTGAGTGAGTGAAGTAGAAAAGCCAAAGCAGGAACTCAAGTCATGGATCAGGAAACAGACACCGAAGCAGAGGCCATTGGGAAAACCTGCTCGCTGGTCCCCTAAGCCTGCTTTCTCATACTCTCCATCATCCACAGTACTGGGCTGGGCCCTTCCACCATCAAACATGAATCAAGAGGATGTCCTACTGACTTGATTACAGGCAATCTGATGGAAGCATGTTTGTCAATTGAGGTTCCATTTCCCAAACATGTCTAGGTCCGTGCCAACTTGACAAAAGGACCACCAGCACAGTTTGAGAACTTGATGAATTTCTCTGGGAAAATTTAGGTGCCAAATTTGGATTTTCTTTGAACCCCAGTCTTCTTAGAGATCTAAGCTTCTCGTGTCCTGACATCAGGTTAAAGGAACTCTACTCTTTGTCTTCTCTGACCCATGCCCTTATAGTTTTGCTGGCTTCTTTATTAGCAGTCACCTTTTTGTGTGGACTCTTAGCCTCTCCCTCTACTCTTCCCATGAATTAGTGTGCTCTCCAAGAAGAAAAAAGCAACAGATAATGGTAGACTCACCTCAATTAGTAGCACTCAGAGTAGTTCAGGCTTTCAAGTCATGTCTGTCTTCTAAAACTTGAAATGCCTGAAATTTGTGCTTACTGTGAGCAAAGCTCAGATACAAACGACCATACCAGAATGGTGACAGAGGTTAGGGGCACATTTTTGTACAGCAATCCACATGGTCACAGCAGCACAATACTATTGTGAAATTGTGAGCTTAAGATGTGTCAGGACTGAAATATTATGATCAACTCAAATAATATACATTTTATTAAAGAACCACTGAATTTTAATTACCATCATGTTACAGATTTTGTAGTATTCTCAAAATAATATTAAACACAGTTTCTAATGTTATATAAAAAAAGAGCTGGAGATTAAATTCCAGAATTATAAAGCAATGTCATTTAATTGGAAGGAGAAAGTCAAACTTACATAGTAACCTCAGAAAGGACAATAAAAGTGTATATAATAAAAATTACTACCACTAACAGATAAACAGCATGAAATTACATCACTCACCATGAATCTATATTACCTATATCTAACTCTATCTATATTATCTATCTATATCATCAATATATCTAATCAAGGAATTCCCTGTAAAATATGCTTCATAAAATGTTTGAGAGCAATTTAGTCTTGCCGTCTGAATGATTTCCCTTTTATACAAAATTCAATGCATAAACAATTCTTTTAAATTATTTCATGAGAACCAATCAGACAAGTTCAGGTTGTGTGACATTATGAAGCTCTTACTGTTAGAAGATTAAGCAGGTTCCATAGTCTAATGCTAATTGTTAAAGTCTGATATTGATTGCATTCTCTGGTTCAATAAAGCCTGCTACATAAATGCTATTTGGGACAATTGTGCAAATTTTAATATAGATTTAGGTTTATGTTACAGAATGGTGTTTAACTTTCAAAGGTATGAATAGTACTGGGACTATGGAGAGGATTATCTTTATCCTCAGTTATGGGGTACTGAGGTACTTAGAAAGGATGTATTATTATCTCCATAATTGATTTTTAAAGTGGCTTAGCACAAAGTAAAAGATAAAGAAAATACATTGTTATTTTCTAGTAGTGAAGATAAGGAGTTACTTTCTCTCTATTTGATTTTGTTTCTGTTTTTAAAAATTTAAAGAAGGAGCTGCAAGAGATGTGTCAGTGGTTAACACTTAGGATTGTGGCAGAGGAATGGAATTTGGTTCTTAGCACCCACACCAGATGGGTCACAATTGCCTATAACTTCAGCTCCAGGGATCTGACATCCTCAATACCTGGTCTTACCAGCACCTCCATGAACATGTATCTCCCCAGATACATATGCACACAAACACATGCACGTGGACATATAATAAAGTAAATCATCAATAAATTATTAGGAAAAGTAAAAGAGTTCATGTTGAGGACTGACTGTTTGTGAGCTGAGCTCACAAGATATATTTAATAAGTCAAGATATATTTATTGGTAAGTTCAGATTGGGGCTGGGCCTTCAGAATTAGATAGATGGGATTAACATGGGAAGCCATGCCTGGAAGTGGAAAAAAAAACCAAAAACAAAAACAAAAACAAAAAGAGGTAGAGAAAAATTGAATGTCACCTTTAAGATGGTTCACTTAATTGTTCCAAAAGTCTTTCTGTGGATGGCCAAGTTCCTGAGTCTGGAACTTTGCCTCTGACTATGTTATTGTGACAGGGAAAGACAGAGAAGAGACTCCCTTATCTTGTATTCATGGTGACACCATTTCTGGTTTAACGAGAAAATCTCCTTGATGGAAAAATCCCATGAAAAATTACCTACCTTTCCTCTAGGAACCAAAGGTCAAGACAGCCTAGATCATTTATTTTAGCTTCTGCTAAACGGACTGTTTGTACAGAACACCCTCCAGTTAACCTTAGCTTCAGCTTGATTTTGAAAAGGTCCCTTCAGCTGTTGAGCATAGTGAAGAGGTGGTATCTGCCTTTTAAAAACTCCCAAGTTCTGGATGCTTGGGAACACACCTAGGTTCCCCCAACACTTTGGTGTGGTCACAATTAGTTTGAATAAAGACTTTCAATTGGCTATATGTTATATATCTGAGTGTTCATCTCTGCTATGTTACCTGGAACACACTAACGGCCAATTTCTCTCAAACCAAAGGTTGGTGTTTCTACTAGAATTATGGAGGGTCTGTTTAAGCATCTCACCCATTTACCTTATAGATCCTTGTTAGTTCTTTCAGGAAAGTTTCAAGTTTAAGGATCACTAAACATGTTTCTAAGTTACAGGGTGACATGAGGAGTACGCATTGTCTATACAGTCATCAACTTTTTGATATACTCTTTAAGTGCATGTTGTAGTTTGAATGGGAATGTTCCAAATAGGTTTCCATATTTGAATACTTTGTGCCCAATTGGTAACACTGTTTGGGAATGTTAAGATGTATAGCCTTGATGAAGACATATGTCACTGAAGATGGGCTTTGAGAGATAGCATCCTCCTGCTGTTTACAAGTTTGTGTTTGCAGTTCAAGATGTGAGCTCTGGGTACCTCCTCTTATTGCTATGATGCCTGTTACCAGTTGCTCTTTTGTCCCCTCCATTATGACTCTTACACTCAGGAGAAGTAAGCCATAATAAACTCTTAAGTTGCCTCATGCTGCTTTATTACAACAACAGAAGAGTAACTAATAGAACATTTAAAAGTCAAATTGCTGGTCGGAAGTTGCTCTTCTAGCCATGAAAGAAGGATGGCATGGTCTTCAGTTTGCTATGTCCACCTGTTAACAATATGTCCGACCCCCGAAGGCCCAACAAAGTGCTGAGGTATAAGACTCCTCTGAGAGAGTGCAACCCGGCTTTGGACGATCCGACTCCGGACTACATGAATCTTCTCGGCATGATGTTCAGCATGTGCGACCTCATGCTTAAGCTGAAGTGGTGTGCTTGGGTTGCTATCTACTGCTCCTTTATCAGCTTTGCCAACTCGCGGAGCTCGGAGGACACTAAGTAGATGATGAGTAGCTTCATGCTCTCAATCTCTGCTGTGGTGATGTCCTATCTGCAGAATCCTCAGCCCATGACGCCTCCCTGGTGATGCCACCTAGGAGGGTTGGATCCTGGACTCAGGCCTACCTTCTCTCTGGCCTAGCCTTTGGCTGCCTCCATCCTCCCTCAGCTGCTGTCCTAAACTTTCCTGAGTGTGGTCTCTGGGCTCCCAGCTGAATGGAAGGAAATTTGCTCTTTCTTGGGGTCCTGCTTCTGCTTTGACAAAGAGATAAACCTACAGACTTCCCTTTTACCTTCCCTCTCCCCGGCCACTGTTATGAGAAACACTGTTCATGTTTCTACATAGTCACTTGTTTTCTTATAGAAACCAGTTGATATAAAACTTTCAAAAAAAAAAGTCAAATTGTTTCAACTTTATTAATACAACTAGGGCCCCCCAGAGAGGCTGTAACTCCAAGGCCTTACAAGACAAAGTTAAGATCCTCAGTGAAACTTTTTCATGTTGTTCACTCTTATTACCTATGGCCCTTCCTGCTTTTCTTGCAAAATTCTTTTATATCCCAGTTACAAATAATCATAACGATAGCTCTGCATTGCTTTCTTCCATTCTGAATGATAGCAGAACCTAGCACTTTGCTGTATTTGGTTTTCCATTTTCAAAGTGCTTTGCAATCAGTTGCTAGCTGAGCTCCCTTACCCGTGAAATTTATTTCCTGATGACACAAGGAACAGGTTCTTGGCATCTGGCTATGCCTACTACTGCTACCACGGTCCAAGGAGGAAATCAGTGCAGTGGATTGAGGGAAAGGTGAGAGGTCAGGATATTTGTGTCCAATTTTTGATTCTGCACTTGATTTCTGCACATCCTGGTTGAAGGCAGGCAATTTCTCACTGTAAATTTCACCACCTGTAGGAAAAGGAGGAAGGAATCCATACTGAAAAGGGTAAGATGCAAGACGCTCATCTGCAGTAAGCAGGTTGCCTTGAACTTCTAGGACTTTGGTGCTTTAAACCATTACTTGGAGTGGCTCAGGGAAGCTCCTTATCCCGGCATGATCAGATTTCTGATTAATAGACTATCTAAATGCCTGAAATTATATGATCAATATAAAACTTCTCTTTATATTTTCACCCTGTAGTCTTTCCTTCCAAGGAGAGAGAGAGAGAGAGAGAGAGAGAGAGAGAGAGAGAGAGAGAGAGAGAGAGAGAGAGAGAGATGGAGACAGTAAGATAGAGAGTAAAGATAGAAATAAAATAAGATCAAGGCACAAGAATAGACCAGTTAGTAGGATTCAATAAGCCTTGTTCCCTTCTTCTATTTCATGGTAATTGGGATAATTTTAAGGACTATAACAATAATTAACAAGAATTTCTAGTGACAGTACATGACAAAGTACTCAGTGATCAAAGTGACAATCTGAACTCATCTAGCATAGAATATTATTTTTTTGTTTTCAGTGAGAGTGGCTGGTTATATTGTAACCGATATTTATTAACACAGAAGAAATGAAGACAGTGCTGAAGAACAATAGATAATGACAACAAGATTCGAGTGACTCAGAAGAAGGTGAAACCATTTATCCAGATATCTGTTTTGACATGCTGCAGGTCTCCATCTATTTCCTCCTTTATAATGGATGTTAATGGAGTGAGATCTTTGTCTCAGTGGAGTTTCTGTCCATTTCCCATATTTCTGTCTCTATCTCTCATCCAAGCAAATGTGCCATGGAGATGTTTGGCTGGGACATGCTCAGTTTGAGGACCATAGAGAACTCACACTAAAGCAGAGCATGATTACTGTATTTCTAACAGAAGTGAAAGCAATTCTTCTTCAAACATCAGCAAAGAAGGTAAAATTCTGATTTAGGGGATGAGGACTGGAACATGAGCAGGAGAATTCTGTGATTTTTATCTTGGTCAGGAAATGTAGGTATCAATGTACAGAAAGTAGTTTATGTCCTGAGTCCATTCACCAGGAAGGAAGTGTATTAGAACACAGGTCTCTGAACTCACACAGAGGTGTGATCTGGGACAGTGATGCCAAGTTTCAAATGTCCAGGGGGAAATTATTAGTTTTCCTGAGAAGTAGAATCCATACCCCTGCCCTGGTACATCTGTGTCTGCTCCAAGCTAATAGAGGGTATGAGACTGAATATTTAGATCAAAACTTAAAAACTTAGAAAGGGAGATCTGAGTACCAACTCCCTCTTGACAACACCCAGGCTGCTTATCATGCAATTTTTCGAGACATGGTTTCTTTGTGTAACCCTAGCTGTCCTGGAACTCACTCTGTAGACCAGGCTGGCCTTGAACTCAGAAATCTGCTTGCCTCTGCCTCCCAAGTGCTGGGATTTAAGTCGTGTGCCACCACTGCCTGGCCTCATATCCCTTTTCAATGTCAAAGTTGCTCTTATATCCTGGCAGTTTTCTTCAATGGCTGCATTCAAGATTCAGTTTTACATTTGGAACCTCTGTCAATAAGTTATGAATTGTTTTTACCAGCACACTGAACTTAAAGTTTCGGATTATCATGTATTGTGTGGATCTGGCTTAAGAGGTAATCAAATATTTTAAGCATACTTTGATCATGTGGTCCTAAATCCATTGCACTTGAATTCACAAAAAAAGCAATATTTAAATTCTTAAAGATTAAGAGTACAACATTCTCAGGAAGATCATGATTCCTAAGAGGTTATAGTCAAGGCAGAAAATACTCAAGTAGGAAAAATCAACCCTGAAGATTCTTGATTAGATAATGTTCCTAGACCACCTACCCTGAAATTGGTGAGATGATATTTCATGGACTCCTGTAAGTCCACCAAAAAGTAACCAGCTTGTTTCAAGATAACAATTCTTACGTTCATTACTAAATCAATGAAAACTGTGGTATAAAAGGTAACAACGTCATCTCCTTGAACTAGCTGACATGTCAATTGGGAATTGTAGCATATTGATTGCATAAAGTTTGACTAAATAACAGTTCCCAGTAGAGTCTAGATAATTGAGTTCAGAAGGAATTCAGAAGCCAACATGATCTTATTTTTAAAAACAACAACAAAAATATCATTAACCTAAAGTTATTTACAGAGATAAACTTAGATAAACTTGGAGATTTTTATACCAAGATTTGGATGATGGGCACAGTTGTTGATTTTTTTTTTTAAGATTTTGGATTTTTGTACTTTCTAGAGGGTTTGTTCTATTGAAACATCCTTACTCTGTCACTTAACAATTACATGGTAATAAGTAGTTGTTTTGTTGTCTTTTCTATAAACTGTTAAATAACTATCATAGCTACCTTATAGGATTATGGGAATTAACACAATGAAACTGAGTATAAGTGAACTACAAGTCATTTAAAATCTGATATATGTTATTCTTGAAGCTTTTATCTATAGTTTTACATTATAGATTTTGTAAGAAAGAATTCCCAATAAAAGTGATTTACTTAAAAACCTAATGTGAGGCTTAAGAATATAGCCTAGTGGTAGATCACTTGCTAACCATATGTGAGTTCTTATGTTTACATGCCAGCATAACAAAACAAATGACAAAATATAAGACTGCATTCTAATTTTCTTGCTTTCTTAATGAAAATGCTAGCCGTGTGTTATATAGCTCTAACTCTTATGGTTCATTAGTTATGTCATAAGCACATAGATTCACTACACCAGCATTGTATATAATTTTTGTTTCAAGATTTGTTTCTACATATCATTGTAATGCATTATTTTAAACAAACAGCATAAAATCTTTATCAACTCGACTGAAAAATGTTCCAGTGACATTTACAAACATTATCTAATTACAAACAATTATCTAATGCTTCATATACAGCTAGGGAATTTGTTAACTTTGATCAGTTTTCCATTCCTAGCTCACAACACATGATGCTCACCTGTATATTTAAGTGAAGTTACCTTTGGTTAAAACTTACCATACATAGAAAGCCTATTCACACCAGCTTATGTGGCACCTCACTAAGGAAGGCAGAGCAGCTAAGACATTCACAATAAAAGCCAACTTGAACCTTATTTAACTTCCAAATTGTTTAAACTTTGTAAGGCTCAAATAATTCCCACAAAGACTTGCCACACATCCTCTCTGCACTTTACTGCTTGCCTCCTGGGAAATCAACCTGCCTACTTACTGCAAGAAACAAACACCATTTATATACCTCTGTACCACTTAGGTATCACACATCTTAGGAAAATTTAAAGAGAGGGGTAAGATGTTCTCTTAGCAGTGTACAGTGGCCCATGTCTGTAATCTAAGCACTTGAAAAGTTGAGGCAGGGGGATGGTCATGAGTTTGAGACCTACCAATAATACATAGTGAATTCCAAATCAGGAATGGCTCTTGTATAAAACTAGCTCTTAAAAAAAGAGTAATTAGGAGAAATGCTTAAGAAATAAATTATGGTATGTATCTAATACTCATGTTGCATATTGTACATGCTAGTTTAAAATGAAATATAGTGTAACAGTTAAGTGGTTGATTTTTTTAGGTGTCTTAGCATATTATATTTTATTTATAACTCTTAAGAAAAAGTCATATGTAGTAAAATGTTCTACAAAGCAATGAAAAGGAAAAGCAACTGACAAAGCATCAACAAAAGCCAGAAACAAAATTGAGTAAGTGCTACTTATTTAGAGTGTCTTAGAAACGTAATATGAGGCAGGTAACTGCCTGGATCATAATCCCATAATTACAACTTGTATTTGTGTAGCACTATCTTTGTCGAGAATGCCTCTACCTGCCGAATTCTATACTTACTGCTAAATTAAACAAATTCATGTCTTAAATGCACGTCTTAAAAAGTGTTGAAGGTGGAAACTAGTGAGATAGTGATCATAGCAAGAGTACCCGTGTGGTGAATGTATCACCTTGTATTGCTGAGAATACTTGGAGTTGGCATTTCATTCTGATCTGTACCTAGGTGCTCCCTCTCTGCTCAGACAAACCTAAATAGTGACTGGAACATCTTTAGATAGACAGCTATTTGTAAACTGAGTACACAGACGTATCAGTGTGGGGCTTGACCTTACACTCAGCCAAAAGGTTAACCACTGGTGACTGTGGAGTTGTCTGCACACAGGTAGGCTTAGTCTCAAAAAAAAACAAAAACAAAAACAAAAATAAAAGCAAAACAAACAAACAAACAAACAAAAAATAAAAAAACAACTATTGCTTGTCCATGGAAATCATTTTGCTTCATGGATAGTGTCTTCTGATCAGTGGGCACAGTTCCAAAAGGTAAGTACAATCACAGAAAAGACAAAATATTCACATTTACGTAGAATAAATAAAAAATAACGAAAAACTAAAATAATGCTCACTTAATTGATAATGATGTAACATAACCATTACATAATGATTATAAGCATGTGATGTAAGAAATGGATACCTAAATTTAAAGTGTATATAATAGGTTTTCTGGTTTCCTAAATGACAAATATGTATTCACACACACACACACACACACACACACACACACATTTTTCTTTTGAGGAAACACAGAAGATTCCTTCAGTTTCCTTCAACTAGATGTAGAGCGATATTTGTGATTCTTTCCATTCGTACAGTTTTTTTTAGAGTGCTTTAAATGAGTAGAATAATGAATGGTACAGAGTGACGTACAGTGATCTTGTAAAAACATCACTCCTGAATTAAAGCATCAACTTTGTATTCAAATATAAAATACAGAGTAGAAATACACACAAATAATATGTACACATAGTGTGGACTTTTAAATTGTTTCTATTACTATATGATGAATATTATTATATTTGTTTTCTGAGTGAGGGTCTGAGCATTTTGTCTGTCCCAGTGCCTACAGTGGATGGGAAGAGCAATGGATGTTCTGGATCTGCAGCTACTGATAGTTTGTGTGCTACTATGTAGGTCCTGAGAATCAAACCTAGGTAGGGGTCCTCTCAAAAATCACCAGTGCTCTTGACCATTGGTACATATCTTCAGTCCAGTGGATTTTTTTCATTGTCACCTGTCAATATCAATCTTCAATATAAAACATTATCTTGACATTTAATATAGTCCTAGTTTAATTTCTTTAGCTGTGACAAAACATCCTGACCGACAAACCACATAGGCAAGAAAAGGTTTATTTTAGCTCACAATTCTAGGTTACAGTGTACCACAGCAGAGAAATCAGAAACCTAAAGCAGCTTGTCAAATCACTCCCATAGTCAAGACCAGAGAGAACTGAATGCAAGCAAGCTTGTTATTCAGTTCACCTTCTCCATTATTATAGAGTCCAGGACCCAAATCTCAGAAATAGTGCTCTCCTCAATAGACTGGGTCTTCCCACGTCAACACATGTAATCAAGACAATCCCCCATCAATTTATGCATAGCCCAGCCTGATTTAAAAATTCCCTTATTGAGACTCTTCTCTGGTGATTCTAGATTATCAAGTTGGCCATCACAACTACTGTAAGTCCATCATGCTTAAAGTTGAAATTTAGAAATTTATATACACAGACCATTTACATATACTTGGTGTGCTCTATTTTTCACTAAATATTATGTTTGAGATTATTTTGTTTTCACTTTTCTCTGCTGTTTGAATGTGTTGTTGTGTATTTCTCTGTTCAACAGAAATCTATACAGTCCTTCCTCTTTGACTCTTCTAGTGAACGACGCTGTTATGAATATTCTTGGCTTATTTTCTGGTGTGTATATACGCTGAGAGGAATTGCTGAGTTTGGGGTGTTTATGTGTTTAGCAATAAAACACACCACCAAAATGTCTTTGTTTGCATGACTGTTATCATAAAGATATGCAAACCAACATCTCTTCACCCACCACCCCCAGCTATAGACAGATGAGAGTACAAAGGAATTATTCTAAACAAGAGAATGGCAAAGCAATATGTTTATTGTGCTTGTTTGCAAGAGTATAGGTTTGATTGACCAAAAGAGCCAATCTTAACCTTGATGGAAATTCAGTAAAGCTTCATTCTTTCATTTCCCTACACAACCTATAGGCAGCTCCACCAAAGAATTTTCTTTCTCACTGAAACTACATTTTGGTTTCATAACTTCGGTGTTCGGTCTTGTGAATTACTAGTAGGCAAATTTATTAGTTTTAAAATTTGTGATGCGTGGTATTGTTCTCTTCTCTATTACAAGATCATAACTCTTTCTAAGGTACTCATTTATTTTTTAATTTACCTATTATTAAATGAGATTTATTTCATTTTTGATTTTGTGTGTGGATGTGTTTCTTTGTGTGGCTATGTGCATGTGAGTACAAGTACCTCCGTTAGCCAATGTTTTAGATACCCTAGAGCTAAAGTTACAAGTGGTAAGTGGTTGTAGACTATCCAACATGGAAACTAAATAAAGCTTGGGATCTCTCCAGAGTAGTCCATGCTAAGCCCCAGAGATTGATTTTTAGCATGGTCTGAGACAAGAGGACAATATTCTTCATTTCCATATGCTCACTTAGTTAAGCCAGCATCATTTATTAAAAATTATTCCATCACTTACTGTAGAGAAATTTCCATCTAGAAATATGGCTGCTCTGTCAAAGTATTATATCCAGATACCTGCCCGGTCTGTGTGATCAAACATACTGTTACTACACACCTTTAATCCCAGAAAATGAAGGTAAAGTAGGTTTGTAGAAGTAAGCAGCCATGTTTGAGGGACAGATGAGCCAGAAAAACAAGTGACAGAATGAATCAAGATAGGTATGCCAAATTTCATGAGAACAGCACAAGGAAAAGAGGCTACTTAAGAGCAGCAGCAGCAGCAGCAGCAGCAGCAGCAGCAGCAGCAGCAGCAGCAGCAGCAGCAGCAGAGAGAATCAGTTCAGTTAGTGTAGTACGTGCAGTTCATTGCAGGTCACCAGAGGCAGTTGAAGACATAGAACATGAAAGCACCAGAAGATTAGAACAAATTGTCAGAGTTAGTTTAAGACCAAGCAGAGCAATTCAGCGAGTAGCCAGGAGAAACCAGTTTGAATCAATCACCTCGAAGAGGACTTTGGCTAGAAGAGCTGAATTGAGCATCCCAGCCAGACTTCAGAAAGAAGTAGAAAGGCTAAGTTTATTCAGCAGTGAGCCTCTAGGCCAACAATAGCATCAGGGAAATTAAAGTTACCTTTACAACTCATTACCCTTTAATTTCACTTTCACCATAAAATCACACTATACAGGCAGATCAATTTCCTCACTTAATATTCAGTTTTACTGGCATTTTGTTGTATTTCACTGCATTTTCCCATGCTGTTCTATTTTTAATTGTAGTTGTTTATAACATCTTTAAATCCCTTAGTAACTGCTCCTACAACATCATACTTTCTTTTTAATTGTTGGCTTGAATATTATTTGTACCTCAGGTACGTTCTTAAATGATTTAAAAATATATTGTTTGAAATGGTGTCTCATTGTGTGATTCTGGGATGTCTAAAATTCCTGTGATGATCCTGAATCTGCTGGGTTTACAACCAGGTTACACTACAGACATTTTTTTGATTAATGTACTACTTAAATCAAAGAACCTCATGATGCATTGACTGTAAACATACTTGATACTCTCTGTCATATTGAAGCTAGTTCTTTTATTCATGAACATGGTATTTATTAGTTTTGAAATTATTTATTTCTGTCTGTCTCTCTCTCTCTGTCTCTCTGCTCCTTTCTCCCCCATGTGCCTGTGTGTGTGTGTGTGTGTGTGTGTGTGTGTGTGTGTGTGTGTGTGTTTGTGCATAACATGAAGCCTGGAATGGAAGGTGGGGCCTACATTATCACCTTGAGAAGATATCTGACACCAAGTATCAGGGCAACCTTCAAAAAATGTTTTCTGTTTCACAGTAATGTTAACTGGTATTTTTCCTTAAACTTATTTTTAGAATTATAAATAATATTAAAAATAAATTTCTCAAACCCAGGACTAATGCCTTTAATAGCTATTTTGTAAATCAAATCATACTTAATTTTGTTAAGTGAGTGGAAACTTAAGGGTTCTTTTGAAAGTCAGTTGGATGATGTTTTGCTGGGGCAAACACATGAAGGACCATTTCATTAACGTGGACACAGGAGTGGAAGGCTAAGGTGGACTCATGAAGGAATGTTTCACTAAGGCAGAGGAGAGATATTTTGCTAAAGCAAGCACATGAAAGGATGTGATGAAGGATTGTTCAGTAACAACACACATATACTGGTCTGACTTGCAGTATATAGTCAAATAGCATTTGTCAGGACTCCATAGAAAGAAACACACCAAAAAAAAAAAAATCTGGTGGTGTATTGCAGTTTGATGCTGCTTCCAAAGACACAGGCTGATTGGATGCCCATGCTGAGGCAAGAGCCATGCCTAGGCAAGGCACTTGGAGGACATATGATGTTTGAATGGTATAAATAGGACTCCACAGAGTGATGGAGAAATAGCTTGGCTTGTTGGTACAGCTAGCTGTGCAATGCTTGTGTGTCTTGCTTGTGGGTCTCAAGTCTTCACTGATCTTTGCTTCCCTGAGATAGGCACAACAGAGAACTTCTGGTATCTCTCTGGGTCCCTCCTGCTGACTTAGGTCAAGGCTGAGCCCTGACTGTCTCTGGATCCCCACTGATCTTTTCTGATTTCTGTGAACACTGTACACACATGGTCAATTCACAGGCAGGCAAAACAATCATACTCATAAATCTTTTAAAAATAATTAGAAGATTTAAATAAAAAAGGAGGTGGTAAGGAGCTAATAGTGGAGGCAGGGAAAACTGTCATCTGGCTGTGTTGTACATGAATCTATTTTCAGTTTAAAAATTGAATACAGAAAATAAATAAGCTTGTTTTGTGACAATATCATTCATTGCATTATTTTAATCAATATTTTTAAACCATGATGTATTAAAATTATTAACGTTATTGAACATACAATCAGCATTAGATTTTCCATAGGTATGCTTTGCAATTGGATGTTTAATTAGAGTAAAAGAAATTGATCTTACTTTACACACCTCTCAATTTTTTTCCAAACTTATAAAAATTATTTTTCCCATTTTCGTGTCTAGCCTTTATTATGTCTTACAGATATAAATTCTGTATTCATTTTACTGTATCTCTATGACCCCATCTTGTAATTAAATATGCATTTTAATCATTTAACTTACTACAAACTCATAGCTATGTCTATATATCCAGCCTGACTTTGACTGGAATTCTTTCTGGGTATTGTTGGTTTGTTCATTTGATGAGGGATAATGTGATGGAGCTTACTTCTTTGTGCAGGATGCTCTCAAACTCATAACATCCTGTGATCCTGCTGCCTCAGTTTCCCTGATTACTAGAGCTGCAGAAATGATATTTGGTTAGTAGGAACTGTTTTATATGATTTTTAATTTAAAGAATTTATATGAATATAAAAGAGACAGGCCTCTTCTAGGCACAGGCAGATTTTGACTAATGGTTCTTTGTTCTGGTTGTGGTGGTGGCATCTGTCCACTGCCGGCCATCCTCACTTAAATCAATTATCATAAACAAACCACTAAGCCTACATGGTAACAATGACATATGCCCATCTTCTTATATTACTACTTCTAAGAGTGGATAGCATTCTTCCTTTACTATTTCATGGACAGAGGAGCCAATGAGTCTCTCTGGCTAGATCTAAAAGAAAAGTAAAAGAGAAGAACATAAATTCAGTTTGAGTGATATTAGGGTACTGTTTGGGCCAATACTACCTGCAGCATCTTAAGTACAAATCTGCCATTAATTTTGAAGGCATAAATAAGTCTTAATTCTTTTTTTTTGTTTTTTTTATAGCTACAATGCAATTTTTCTCTTTAATGATTAATTATCAATATTGGTGACAGTCTGCTTAGAAAATGACTCAAAGATGCAAGGGAAGTAATACTCAGATTTACAACTGACATACCGAATCTGAAGTCTTAATTCTTTAAAGCAAGTTTATTGGAATATAAGTACTGATAAAACCTTTGCAAAAACATATTTTATTTTGTATATAAAATACTTTTGTTCAGTTTATCATAAAATATATAACTAAATAAAAACATCACACATAAAAGTTAATCAGATCTTCAGCCTATACAACACAAGGAATTTCTGTAAAGTCAAAATATGCATTTGCAATGGAAACTTTGATGCCTTACATTTAATTTATACTTTCACTATTGAATATATTTTATGAGTTTATCCATGACAATACCCCAAAACATCATTAGAGCTAGAGAAACAATCAACTTTATATACTCTATTGTAACTCATATTTGTAACTTGCAACCAAGCACTTTAACCAGACTTGAATTTCCTTATTTGAGAATGATGGGAGCCTAATTTGTCAACACACCAACTCATAGACGACTGATTACACTAAGAACATTTTTGAACACTTTATTAAAGCAAAAGCCCAGGGAGATGCTTGCCTTGCCAGTGTTCACACACGAGTTGATTCAGAAATGTTCAATGGAGGCAGTGATTTGGGAGCAGTACTTCATTTGTTTTGCTGAGTGCCAAGTTTACTGAAATTGTGGCTGATGTGTTGTATTAGTAGAGATATGACACAGGATGGACATCTAATATAAAGTCAATATTACTGTCGCTTCTGTCTCCGACCAGCAGAAAAGAGCCACGACACAGCATTCTTCTCAAAGCAGTTTATTCAGGAACCTTTCAATATGCAAGAAGAAATCTCTCTTAGCCCCCCCCCCCCATCGCAATTCCTTATATAACCCCTCAACCATGCCCCATCAGCCCAGTCTGCATAATCTTAGTTCATTCCCCTTTGTCAAATGGCCTGATCTTGCGTCATGGTGCGCCTGCGCAGCTCTCACGATGGACGTGGCTTATTTTCTGGTGTATGAGGAAGTCAGGTGCAAGTCATAAGACTTGGCTGCAGTCCTGGGCACCATCTTGGGATTACCACCATACCCGCTCCCCACATATTACAGATAAGGAACTGTGTTTATAATGGATTTCTGTCTATAGGTTTTCATTTTTTTTCTTCGGTAGATTCCAACTTTTGTAAGCCTTTATCATCCTCTTTTCCTGCTTCTGATTTTCATGTAGTTAGTGCCACTATAATTAGTTATCATTAGTATGTCTGTCATTTCCAGTACACTTATTTTTTTACTAAATAAAGTTGGCACAAGCACACACTTTGTATTTACTCCCAGACACTTCCCACACCACTGCATTTGTCCTTTCCCTCCTACTCCCTGGATTTGCCTTTGATCAGATGAACCAGGTCATTTTTCCTGAATATATTTTGAGAACTAGATTGTGATAAGCTCTCAAGACACAGAAGTACATTAGAATGTTCCCTGTCTAATATGGTTGCTGTATTCTCCATGTTTCCTCATTAGCTAGAGAAGTGTTATTTAGTTTTTCTCTTTTAATTAACAGTTTGACATTAAAAAATAACTGCTATTTGTAGTATTATTCATTTCTCAAGCTTTGAAAAGTTTCATGTGAAATCTCCAAGGGGAAATTCTCCAATGTGCTAGTGTCTTACCACTGAAACACACAAAGAATATTTTAGTGATAAATATATTATTGAAATAAGTGATACATGCAGCTTTTTAACCAAAATATCATTGTCATAAAATTCATATATCCTTCTCAAACTTAAGTTTAAAATGGATCAAATAATTATTATTAACTTAATATACAATGCAATAATAGCTGACTATTTATATATAAAAGAGATACCTGAACATAAATGTTTTTAGCATGACAGCATCATGGTCTAAGTACATATGCCTTTTGCAGACAGAAGACTATAAAAGCACACTGACTGCTGTGATGGTAAACACAATGTTGCTGAATGATGTTGAAAGACAACATTTATAGACATTTGGTTTTTATTTTAAGCTGTGCCTTTTTAAACGTGAATAAAATATTAAATATAAAAATGTAAATGTCTAATCTACAAGTGGGATGATACATCTCCAAATTGAGTTGATTAGACCTATTGTGGTCTCTGGCATTTAAGGAATATATGTAAACAAATGTCTAGTAACAGAATCTGTAGAAGTGATGTAGAGTTTACCAACCTAAGTGCCCCTCCTACCTCAGTGTTCTCCAGACTCCGTGTGGCCAGAGCACTACTCTTATTAGGTGATGTACAAAATCTCTGCTGCACAGTCAGAAAATCAAGGGACCTGCATGTGCATGGGGGATTTTTAGAAGCCAAGCCTGGCAACAGTAGTGTGGTTTTAAAGTGACCCTTCATTTCACAAGTGAGAAAACTGATTTTCAAAAATGGCTCCCAAAATTACTTAGCTATATTACATTGAATATCTTACTGATAATCCATTATCATTTCAATGTAATAAATACAATGCACTTCTCCATCAGTACTATAGTACAAAATCTGTTTGTTTTGTATTTTCGCTGGTTATTTACACATTCAATCAAAATAGATGTTATTGTTTTAGAAGATAGTTGTAAATAAAATTTCATCCATATTAAATATGGCTCCTTGCCTCACTTTTATAGAACTTCAATTCTCAGTAGTGAGAGATTAACAAATGCATAATATAATAGCATGTAAGGAGCAGAGAATGAATCTCAGAACAACTGACATTAAAGCCAGGGCTCAGATAAAATGAAGAGAAAGGAAAAGAAAAGAAGAGAAGAGAAAAGAAAAGAAAACATCTGCAGAGGAGGAGTAGCATTTCAAAGACAAGACTTTCTGATGTATTTTAGCAGATGAGAATATATTAATTATTCTTGTACGGATATTAATATTAATTATTACTTGTACTGATTAATTCATAAAAATGTGTCTGTGTTCCATTCAAAAGCTACCCATTTTGATGTTGAAACGTGTAATGTGAAATGTCAATGAATTTAGATTAGAAATTAGAAAACACACTCAATATGGAAATACTAGAAATAATCAAAAAGAAATGAATATATTTTATCTTCCTCACATTTTCATCTTAATGGGAGGTGATTACTTTTATAAATTGTAATTCTTAGTAAATGGACTTTAAGATAAACAATACAGTAAATGTACTTTCTAGGTTTTTATGCGTTGTTCATTAACAGTGATACCAAAGCAAATAAACATAAAAACACTCCTTAACATATTGATAGGTAGCTTAGGCAAAGTAGCCTAACTGGAGTATTGACATTAGGAAAGGTGCTAAATTAGTAAGGTCAGGAAGATAACTATGAAATCAATGCCTGACTACAGTCATAAATGTGTGTGGAAAACTGCTCGTGAGTAGCAGCTTCAGAAATTTCAGTGTGTGCCTAGGATGTAATTATTGCATGAACTACTCCTTTATTTACTCAAAATGTTCATCTGAAAGACAATTCATCCTATATTCCCTTGAAATACCCAGCTAATGTTAAATTAAGATGGATACCTTAACTAACAAAATTTCAGCTGTTATGGAAGACTTTTAATATTATACCTGTTGCATACGATAAACTCAAATTACCAAGAAAAGTCTTATTGTTTTAATTTTATAGATCTTAATTTTGGCATTTTAATACAGCCTAAAGGGTATGAGCCTTTGAAACCAAATACAGCAATTAATGGAAAACAACCAGAAACGTCACTAGTACAGACAGTATAACGTTCATCTATATATAGATAAATTTAAAAATAAGTGAAAAGTATAAAAGAATAAATTAAAACATGTTTTTTGATAATGTCCATACCTGTATTTGTCACATTTCCTCTGATTAAATTAAAAACAAAAATATTGATCCTCCTGACACAACCTTGCTTGCTGTTAGAAATCTAAGGACCCAAGCACTTCTTCCTGTCTCCTTGCATTTGTCCTCTGTATACACAGCAACCTTTGAAATCTGTGGGATATGGAGGAGTGCAGTGGGGGATGAAAATCTGTGAATTCCATGGCCATTGCTCAGGTGGAAGATTGGGAGAGCTGCCATCTTAATGATGCTTCTCAGTGGGAGACTCAGTTTGATGAGCCTGAATAGCCTGGAAGAATCGACTTTAGGATAGAAAGAAAGAGTATCTGAGAGACTCACTGCTTTTGGGGGCAATCTTGAAATACTGAGTGGTTCAGCTTCTTTCTAATTGAATTTGTGTAATTTTCTGTCTCTCTTTAAGAGAGTGTACATCAATTTTTATTTTAAACCCTCAACTAGTATCTGTCATTTCTTAATGCTGAAGTTCATTCATTTAATTACTTTTGATACTGCCAATAACTACATCTGTTAATTATTCTCTTTTGTTCTGTAGGAAACTGATGCAGAGTTTCCCTTCTAAGATGCTCACATATTTCCTTACTTCTGACACTGAATTCTGGGGTTCTTGAAGCTGTTTCTACTGTTTTTTCTCATCTTAACAGCTCAAGGTTATGAATTGATTAGAGAGGTTTTCATGTTATGCAAGTTAGGTTTCCTTTAACCTGAAGATGCTATGTGAGAATTTTTGTTTAAAACATTCTTAATTTCTCTTTCCTTCCATCCTTCCATCTCTATCAATCTGTCTCTAGCTATCTTCTTCTCTCTTTATCTCTATCATATATCTATATGATTTATACCTACATAGCCATCTATCTATCTATATATATCAATCTATCTGTCCATCTATTTATCTATATCATATATATATATATATATATATATCATCTATATCTATCTACATGTCTATGTCTATATTTTACCTGTGTTAGGCACAACTCATCTGATTAAATTACATAGGAAAATATTGATCCTACTAATACAACCCTGCTTGCTGTTGGAATTCCAAGGATCTAAATATTCCTCCCTGTCTTCTCTTTGCACATGTCTTCCACATACACAGTAAGTGTTGGAATTTATTATCTATATCTATCTATCTATCTATCTATCTATCTATCTATCTATCTATCTATCTATCCAGAGACCTAGGATTCCCAGTGAGATCTGAGCCCCACTAAATATTAGAAAATATACATTTTTTTTCTCTTTTTACAGTTGTTTTAATTTTTGGTGCCAAATTTTGTGATACTTGCTCAAGGAAAAAAATGAAATGTATTTGGTGTTCAAAGATTAATATATAATGTTTAAAAGGACATATCAAGTAATTTGAATTAATAATAAAGGCTTACATTGAAAAAAATAATTATTACTACATATTTGGGATCCATAAATCAATACAATCAACATGTATACTCAAGCAGGTTGTAGGTACCCAATACTACTGAGTGAATTAAAGAATTAATGAGCTATCTGGTTGGAATTCATTTCGAGTGGCTCTAGGACACAATACCAAATGACAGAGCAGGAAGATGTGGGGTCACGTTCAGTAATTCTGGCTAAAACCAGCTGTCCTTGTTAGGCCCCTTCTCAAACCCTAGCAGCCAATCACAATGTTTATCATAATCATAATGTTAAAAGACTTTCAGAGAAGACATTCCCCTCAGCTGTCCTTAGAAGCCTATTTTAAGTGATTAAAATTCAATGCTGTCAAGAAGTTCTTACATTATGTCAACTTAAATTTGTCTTGCAAGTTAAGCCACGTTCTGCTGTAGCTCTGAGAGCAGCTGGTCACCATCTTTTTTTATGTTCATCCTACTTAAGTTTGAAGATAACAAGAAAGTCTTCCAAAGCTTTTTTTTTTTTTCCATTTAGTTCGAGTCATCACAGCTTATTCATATTTTTTCTAGGTTCTTATTTTTCTAATGATACAATTTATTTTCAGGGCCACTAAGCTTTCTGATATCCCTGGGAGATTAGTGGATGGCAGCTACTGGTCGTTTCCATTATAGACAGTAACTTGCCAAGATGATTTCAAATTATGGTTGCCTATCTTTTAATACACTGAAATGACACAATGTTCCCTAAACAACACAAATATAATTGACATCTGTAATTAACACTAGGTCACATTTTTCTCTCTCACATTAAAAGTGTCATCTTTGAAGCATTATTCACTGGTTATGTTTGTGCCAATATAGATGTAACCCAGATATATCAGCAGTGAACCATGCAACAGGGAAAGCTTAAATCTTCAAATGCCCTTCACACACCAACTATTTTTAAATCCTCTAAAACAGGGTGTGAATAACTGGCTATAATATCAAAGGGATATTTGTTTATTTCTTTTTTTTTCAATTGGACATAGTAGGTCTGTGTCCTTACCATACTACTCAGGACACTGAAGGGTGAATAGTTGAATCACGTATGGTCATAGGTTAAAACTGTGCCTTGAACTATTTAATAATCAGTAGTTAGAGTTTATACAGAATTACAGGAATGATTCTGGTGCATTTGATTAATGCAGTTAAATACTCAAAAGACTATAAACCACTAGTTTTTAATGCATTTATTCAGTTACATAGGTCTTCAGGAATGCATCTAGTTTTGAAAGGTTGTAAGCTACCATTTTCATTTGTTTTGCAAGCTTTATTAAATAATGGTGATTACACTATTCTTTTAGTTTTGACTATGAGGTTTGAGTCAGTTTAAACACAACATTCTCTCTAAGTCAAGAATAAGTAAATGTGATATATGTGAGACATCTGTGCCTCTGCCACTAAAGCAACAGTCAGCTGGTTCATAGCTCTGTTTACCATAGCTCATCTATTATATCTTATCCTTACGTTCTAAACTCATAGTACACCAAACACATGAAATAAGATTAGCAGTTTATCAAATGGTATCTTGCCCACAAATCATATAGGTGTATTTACACATACAATTCTGGGAAAACATTGCAATATAATTAAAATGATTATGTGAGTGTTGGGATCATGATTTATTTTTATTTCTACCTTCTGTGTGTATATTTTTCTAATTTTCCTATAGCAAATATGTATTTACTTCTGTAGTAAGAGAAAGAGATGATGAAAAATGTTTGAAAGATAAAAATCAGCTGCAAGTACTATTAAACCGAATGCTAATCATTTAAATTCTGGTCTAAAAATGTCAGAGTATCTGAATTAGTGCTAACTAACATGCTAACTAACAAGGATCTTGCTTCATGTGTTTTCCTTCTGTAAATACTCAGATTAGAAATGCCCTTCACTCACATTAGTGAAGTGTATTAACTACAGCACATTTGAGAAGTGAGCCATCTCTCACCCCTAAGGACAATAGATCTTCTATTCTATCAGTATAGTTGTAGTTGAATAATGGACATTAAGCACTGACAGCTGGTGTGTGTTGCGGAAGTGTTGGGGAGATCTCAGGCCCCATGAAAATGTGCTGGTGCATTTGTTTCTACAAATAAACATACAGTTATGCTAGGAATGTCATGTAACCATGAAACTGTCCATTCTGCACTCCTGCCTTGTGGCTGGAAGCACCAATTCAATGTTATAAAATTTCACAGTTAGGTTAAAAAAAGAATTCCTCTCAAAGCAACTTACTTTGAGTTACTTTAAGAATTTCTTTGGATAGTGAACTATTAAGAATTTACCTTAAGTTAAAATATTGCCAGCACCATGACTCTATTCATCTCTGGCACCTAGATGCAACACTTCTCAGAAATTAAGACTATTTTCCCTGTTTTTTAAGTGTCTTTCTATTTCAAACTTCAATCATGTTTCCTGGTTTTCATCTTGCAAACAGAACTTTAGATGGGGATTTAAAACATGTTTTCTATCAGAGAAATATAACAGTACATAAATTAAAAATATATTTAATCTAATTCATTCATGTTTATAGATAAAATACAACATAATAGCTAAAAATATACTTTAGACAAACATCACCAAGCTGTGTATTACAGATCAAACTATGATGAACCAACTCATTATTAATTTTTTATAAAAATAGTTAATAAGCATACATGTGTTATAAAACTATTATAATTAAATAAGTATATATTTATATATAATACTAGCTCATTTACTGATGTATAGAAAACATTCTATTAAGGTTAGCTAAAATTAAGTCAACACATATTTATAGAGTGCTCAGTATGTGCTAGACAATATGTTAAATGCTAGAAAGACAGCTATGAACACTGAAGTCACCATGTCTAGACTCTGGACATTTAATCTCAGCAGTGACAGGAAGGAACAAGCAATTCTAAGTGACTGGGATGAGGGTGATAACAAAGATGATTTGAGTTGCTGTGAAGATACCTACAAGGAGTGCCTATACCATGTTAGGGCAGGTTTGTACAACTAATACTGATTACTCTCAGATGAGTGAATAGTAGAGTTGGGAGTTGTAGTTTCAATTCTAGGCAAGTACCTGGTGAACTAAGGATAATTCATTGTTTATGTTATTCTAGAGGAAAAAGAGAATGGATAGTTTGAAAGCAATAGACAGACTTAGTCATTTTCCTTGTATGTACATTAGTGTATCCTTATATACACACATTAGTGTAGTTCTCACCCCCTCCTCACAGAAGCTTCTTTTTGATTATGGAAACTGACCAATAGAAAAATCAATGACTGGTCAAAATAAAGAGAAGACTGACTGTGAGATGGCCATTCCCAATCAAGACACCCACAACACATCCTTATGTCCTTCTTCAGAGAAGATCGTGGAAGAAGGGACGTAGAAATTCTAAGAGTCTGAGGACTGGGACATCTGCTTTGTGGTAGAATATACTATTTATGACAGGGAGCTGCACTCATGAAATCCTAACATCCCCTAAAGAAGACATATACAGTGACAATACCTATTGATATCCCAGTGTGACTAAAAGTAATCATATAAGACCCAACTTCTAGATAAGAGCTACAACTACAACTGACTGAGGCCAGCTTAGAGGCAGACTCAGTTTTCTCCAGTCATGAGCCCACTGATAGGTATAAACTGCTGAGTGATTAAAATAAATATAAAATAAATTAACTGAGGTTATGCATCTCAAAGAAGACAATTAAATAGGAGGAGGAAGAGAAGAAGAAGGAAAAGGAGAAGGAGAAGGAGGAGGAAGAGGAGGAGAAGGAGGGATTTTGAGAACAGAATACATTTCAAAGAATAGCTGCAAATCAATACACTAGATAGTTTTTTACAAGTGGGTTGAGACCTTTCCTCAAGGAAATAATTAAACTGAATTTGCTAATTGGTAAAAAAAAAATCACGTATAGAGCTAATCACCATTTGGTTTAGCAGAATAAAATTATTATTTTCATGAGAAAACAACAAAAGGAAGTACAAGTAGCACAATTAGCCTTAGGAGTTGGAGAAGACATCTTTGTGACTGGAGCGTGTGCACAAGAGGGCTCATATTGTGCCTGTGTTTGTAGATGTGATATTCAGATGTTGAAGGAATGTTTACTTAGTGGATGCTAATTTTTCTTTTTCTTAAGAACAAGAGAGGTTGTCATTTTGTTGAAATCACATGTCAGGATAGAAGCATTAGAGAAAAGTGAAGGAGCTGGAAAATGCTGTTTTGAACTCAGGTTGAGACTGGAGACCATGAGTCTATGCTGAGAACAATTCACCCATTTATTTAGTTGTCATCAGCAGTGCTGAGTGGATTGAGTTTATTGCTAGAAATGCTGTGGTCCTGTCATCAAACCCAAGGTGTTTCTGAGAAAATGTGAGGGGAGAAAAATAAGCTGTGGAGGAAAAAAAAAGATACGAATAGATAAGGAAGAAGAACAGGGTTGACCCCCTCCCAACATCACACAGCAGGGAAGGGCAAAGCAAGCCGGAGAAGACAGACCATCAGTCTGGTGCCACACAGCTCAGGCAGGCAGACCATACCCAAAATATTACTCAGATGTCCTGCTTTGGCTTGGGTGAGAATAAGAAGCCTGAGACTATCTCCCACCTGACCATTTCCAAAACAACGGTTGCCTAATGCCACACAGCACACCCAGAGGTGCTGGACATCACTAAGATGAGTATACAGTGGAGAGATGGAGGAAAAAGAGAAGGATGTGTGCACAATGAAGGGGGGATTGGAGATACAAAGGTAGTGAGGAAGAGCAGCAATGTCACCTAAGGCCCTGGTGAGATCCTGGCTTGTGCTGCCACCAAAGGCTATGTCTGGGTCTGTAGCCCTGCAGAAACAGGGTCCTATTACCACCAAAGGCCAGGAGAAAGTTCCTGATCTAGGCTGTCACCATATGGATGTCTGAGGGCTAGTTCCACCCCTTGCCAGATAAAGTACTTGGGAAAAATATGGGTCCAACCTCTCACCCACAAATCACAACTGAGCTGGTCTTTGTTGTGGATGAGCTGACCCTGGTGGTGTGGCCCTGAGAGAGCTGGTCCCACTACTTGTCTGCCATGTCCTTGGTCGGGCAAGGCAGAGATAGCACCTTTCCCCATCCCTCTCCACTTATGGCAGGCAGAAGAGCTGGCCCTACATAGTAGAGCTGACCCTGACTGCAGGGTTTGTGGGTGACCATGGGAGATCTTGACTTGCTACTTTTCTGCGGTGCAGTGGCATGGGAGAGGGAGAGAAACCTGCGGGGTTCATGACAGCAAGAGAGTTGGCTCTGACAGCTGTAGCACTTGAGAACGTGGGACCTGAACCTCACCTGTGCACCACAGTAGAGCTGATCCTGGTAGTAACGGTGTGGGAGATGCAACGCAAGAACTCGGTGAATGTTGGGAGAAATGACTCTGCCACTTGTCTGCTTTGACAAGTTGTGGGAAAGGGAGAGATGCCCTTCCTTACCTCTCACCATGAATGGCAGGTAGAAGAGCTGGCACTGAGGACAGGAGAGCAGGAGAGTTGGCTGCAGCACTCAGAAGAGGGGACCCTGCACCCAGCCTGGGAACCACAATAAAGCTGTCCCTGCAGGAATGGGAGAGGGTGCACAGCTCTGGCAGGCATGAGAGCGGGAAAGTTGGTTCTACCGCTTCCTGTCTGTGGCACTGGTTGAGCTAGCCAGACATTGCTGGAGCACTCATGCTGGTGGTGTGGAAGATCTGTCACGCTGACTAGTTCAGCTATCACCCAGTCCCAAATGATTTGAGTTGGTCCACCCCAACACCTATCACATCTATAAATGGCTGGAGCATGTAAAGATCCAAAGCTGCAGGATTTCCATGACACGGAAATACAAGACGATGAGAAACTAGTACTGATAGTGTAGCAGAAACCAAAGGCCTGGAAGACTTGTTGCAATCAACATTTGCAAGTAAACAAGTGTGCACGAAAGTATACCTTGGGTCACAGTGTCACATACTTTGGCTTCCACAATGAGATTATGGTTTTTGTTTTTTTTTTTTTTATTTTGGGAGGGAAGGGCAGAGGACAGGTGTGAAGAGACAAGGAGATGAATGGGATTGGGGTGCATGAAGTGAAATTAACAAAGAACCAGTAAAAACTTAAATAAAAAGTTGAGGGTTGAGGGACTGGGGATTTGAAGATCAAGAACAGCCATTTGATTGGGGATAAAATAGGAGGGTCTTAAGATCTTGGACTGGATGGGGTTGCCATCCAAGTTTTCAGAGATAAAGTAGGTTGGGTGGGAGAGGACACATGGTCCACATTGAACAGTGAAAGTAGGAGTGTGAATTAGAAGTAAAGATAATGTGATAATAAGAATAGGAGGGGCTGAAAATTTAGCAGGAAATGCTCAAATCTTAACCTTATCTGCTTTTCATAATTCTTAGATAAGAGCTGCACAGCAGATAATTACTGAAAAATAATTTTCCATAGGATCTCTTGCTTTTTGTGAATTTGTAATTTTGCAGGTAGACACAAAGTTTCTTCTGGGTTATTATGGTACTGTTGAGATGAGACCAAGAACCTATGAGCTCCTGATGGCTATTCCACTAAATAGCAGGTAGCTGCTCTTATTGTTATTTACAAGGGCTCAGGCAGCCTAAACCCAAGGTGGCTCTTCTCTAACACAGTACACTGAGGGATAAGTTTACCTGGCTTTCTTCACTCTGCTTTGCAGATTTGAGATTGAAGACACAGTGCAAATGCTCATACACTGGCTACTGCTCCCAGTCTTGAGTTATAAAGTCGTTTGATTTTGACTCAGGAGGCTTCTGTTTTATGTCAGTATTCAGACAATGGCAACATGCTAACCTTTTAGCTGATAGATGGGTTTTACGTGATAAACGGGATATACAGACTATTCCCTGTACTTGACAACTATTTCCAAACTCATTAAGCTTTAACATATTCTATAACCCTCTTCATTCCTGTCTATTAAGGAAGCCACATTCCTTTCCTTTATTATCCTATTATCCCAGAAACAAGAGGAAATTTTTCTTATTTATATTTTAACTCTAATAAAAGAAAAAATAGTTCTTTAATACCTGTCATTCTTACAAAAATGGTATGGTATATTTCACTTTTATTAGCTAATGTCCATGCATATATTTTCCCAATTATATTTGTTATAAAAATACTTGCTAAGTGTATGACTACTTGGAACACTGTAAACCTTCACTATCAGGCATACTCTTTGCATCCCATACACTAACTACATTAGTTGGATAAATTCAATTTGATGTGTAAATTCTTTAAATAACAGCAAATGGGGCAAATTGAATTTCAAAGTGGAAAAAAAGGTGAACCTGAAAAGCATTGGTAAGAAGGTCATCAGCAGAATTAACAAAAAGTCTTGCAAAGTTACAGTTAGGCAGCCAGTAATACTCTATTGATCAGACGTTCTCAATCAATGAGGCTGTGCCTAGATTATTGATGCAAAGGTATTAAGCAAAATTTTATTTCAGCTAACTTGTTGGCTCAGATGTCAACTGAAAGTCATTTCCCCAGTCAATCAAATCTACAATAAATCTGACCAGATTTAGCTCTTAAACATTTTCTGTGTCTATTCCACTTCCAGTCATCTTAGGCTGGGCAACAATTAACACATGAACTAACACAATGGGAAAACACCATAGTTCTGAAAGCAAAATCAAAGATCATATCCTAGAAGGAAAAAAGATTAGGAATATTATTTATTTACTGGAGAATGAACATTGGAAGTGAAATATTGAGTTTCTTCATTGGCAGTCAACTTTACCTTTATAATCTCCACAGCGGGGTCTTGTACATCTAGAAGTTGGAGGTAAAGACAAACCGTTGACAAGAATGGTAGACGGGTTGTGTTGAGGTGACCTATGTTTTGTTTTCTTTAACTGTTAAATTTTATTCTTTGGTAAGTTCATAGAAAAATATAATGTATTTAGACCATATTTACCTCTGCTTCCTTCTTCAACAATTTCTGGACATCCTGCCAAATACTACTTCATCTTCATTTTAAATATATTTTTTATTGCATTCTGTGTTTGTGTTTATTTTCAGTACTGGAGCAGATCTATAGTAGAGCCCTTACTGCTGGACCCTATACATGTCCAGGTGTTTTCATATGGATGGATATTATTTGTTCCTTTTATTATTTCATACTTATCTGAGTCAATAAATCTTCACTATTCACAGAACCACCCAGCTTCGGATATCAGTGCTTATATAGCATCGGCAATTACATAGAGAACTTTAAATTTCTTTTCTTTTTTTATATTTTTAACTTTTATTATTCTCTCATATGTTATATTCTGACCACAATTTCCCCTCCATTTACTCTTCCTGTCACTTCCTCCACCTCACCTCTTCCCCAGATTTACTCTTTCTCAGTCACATACACACACACACACGCACACATACACACACACACACACACACACACACACACACACACAAACAAACACACAAAGGAGGCTTCTCAGGAATATCCACCCAATATGGCCTGAAAAAATAAAATAAAACTGAGCACAAACTCTCATCTCAAAGGTGAACAAGGCAAGCCATAAGAGGAAAAGGGTCCCAAACTCAGGCAAAAGTATCAGAAATGACCCTTCCCACTCCCACTGTTTGGAGATTGGGTATATATACAAAGGACCTAGTTCAGATCCACAAGGGTCCATGTTTGTCATTTCAGTTTCTATGAGCCTCTATAAGAACTGCTTAGGTGATTCTGTGGGCCATCTAATGATGTCCTTGACCACTCTCTCCTACAATCCTTCCTCCATGTCTTTCCTGGGGTTCTCATGACTGTGTTTGTCTATGAATCTCTGCATCTGCTCCCATCAGTAGCTAGTTGATGAACCTCTAATGACAATTGGGCTAGGCACCAATTTACGATCTTCCTATGATTCATCTCTAATTTTGTAGTTTTAATATTCTTTTAGTCTCAGTCCCCTCCGACATGTTCCAATGACCTGCTTTCCTCTCTTTTCCATTCCAAACAGACCATTTTCTTCAGTTCTAAGAATAAAACAACTGTTTATCATGGCCACTTGCAATGCAAGGCCAGACATGACTATATTACAAAAATCTCTTCCAAACATCTTCCAGTTGCTTCCTGTCAGTGTTTTAACAACAGAGAGAAGCACACTAGGGAAACATGTAAACCTTAGACAGTCCTCATTCTATGGACCACAAGGCTGTTACCCGTGAATGCAGGGGGGACTAGTCACACACTGTTGTCTTCACATTTTCTTTTACAATCAAAGTTATATTAAGTTCATCTTTTAGCTAGTTTGTTTATTTAAATGGTTATTGGCTATTTTATTTATTTACACTTCAAATGTTATCCCCTGTCCAGGTGTCCCCTCCACAAACCCCTATCCTACCAACCCTCCTTCCTGCTTCTATTAGGGTGTTCCCCTACCTACCCACACACTCCAGCCTCACCACCCTAGCATTCCCCTATATTGGGGCATCAAGTCTTCACAGGACCAAGGGCCTCTCCTCACATTGATGCCAGATAAAGCCATCCTCTGCTACATATGCAGCTGAAACCATGGGTCCCTCCATGTGTATTCTTTCATTTGTGTTTTTTTTTTACCTACGAGCCCTGGGGATTCTGGTTGGTTGATATTGGTGAACTTCTCACATGTGTCATATCAGAATGGAACAGACTTGATAGACTGATTAGGTTTCTTCTACTGGTCTTGGTCTTGGTGTTTGCCTCTTCTGATGATCATTATCATCCTTACTAAGTGGTAAAACACATCCTGCTCATTCTGCTTTGACTTTGATACATTGCCAGAGATTTTCTAAATAAGGAAGTGTTCCCAAGTGTTTGTAGTTAGGATATCAATATTACTTTGGAAGCATAATTTAACTTACACCAAGCATATGGGTAAGAATGGTTTTAACCTTAAGTACTACATAATTTTGTTAAGCAAAACATTTGTTATTAAGGAAAAGAATCCTCAGCAAGTTTTGACTGACAGAAGTAAAAAGTTTCCATTATTTAATCTTTTGAACTTTGGAAAATATATTAGAAGACATTAAACAATTTTGCTTCTCTACCATCTTTTGAAAATCTCTCCTCTGTGTGTTTCTTTTTCTATACCACCTTTTTAAGTGATTTATATTTTAAAATATGTTTAATAGCAAATTTCAAGTGATTATAATTACTTTGAATCGACAATTTAAGATTTAAATATTGAACAAACAACTACTGATTTTTATTTATTTGTTTATTTTTTTAAACATTCAGCTAAGGATGAATGGATATGGTGTTTTTCACTTATTCTAATAGGGTTTTAACATCTATAATAGTATTTGTTTTCTTTGATTTATGTTTTAATACAATTTTACTTTATTTAGAAATTTACTTCCATTTTATTAAAGTATAGAATAATATACTCAGAAGAGGTTTATGATAATCAGGAATATAAATAACCAATATAACATGAAATAGATTAGGGGATAAGTATTTTTTCCTTATAATATTCCCAATGTAAAGAAGGCTAAAAGGAATTAGTATCCAAGTTATATATAAGACAATAAGATAATTCTTTTCTCTTGTTTCTGAAGTTATGTATTAGCTTACTTGACTAGATATTTTAATTCTTTATGGTCCTTGTCAGAGAAATTAATTTGAGCTTTTGTAGCAAATAGGTGTATATATTATATCATATTATATTATTTTCAAGTTAAAAATCTTTATGAAAAATGCAGCAAATTTGACAGCTGTATTTTTAAATTCAGGGTCTTTTTAATTTAATGCACAATTTACAAACAGAATAAATTAACATTTGTTGATTTTGCCTTTCATTATACATATCATAAAATGTAGAAATCACCTTCACTATAAGCCACCGTAAGAAAACCCAGTTGTATCTGTTTGTGATTAACCATAAAGCTTCCATATGTGGTATGTCTTTGGATGTATGTTGTCCACTGTAACTTGACCAGGGGTATAATTACACTCTTCCTGAATCAAGAAAGTCAAATAACGTCAAAACCAATCATTTTCCTAGTAGATGTTTTGAGAATTAAAAGTGGGAAAAAATGTTGATCGTAGGATGTTAACATGTCACTGAATGGAGCTAAATGCATCATACACTCTCAAAGTAGAAGGTCTGGAAGTTCTGTGGTTAAATAACACCGTAGCAAATCATGGAGATATTTAAATGTCTTTAAAATACACATCTGTTGATTCTTCGATGTTGTCTAAAACTGTTAAATATTATTAAGATTTCTGAAAACACTGGCTGGCTGGGATTCATATTACATTTTCTGACAATCTTTGTATTCATTTAATTTCAAATACTTTATGTTCTTGGAACCAGCAAACAGATGGCCTTGGCCTTAGTGACAGTACAGTTAGGATTATAGAAATTCAAGTGGATTCTAAGGTCAAAGTTAATAGACAGTCCTCGAGCCTAGGTGTAAGGTAAGTGAGACTCACAGAATTCATAAAGTATATTTGTTGTGTTAATAAATAACAACGTCACAATGGTTCTTGCCTAGGTTTGCTGGTTTAAAAAAGACTTTAGTATGAACTACTGATACCTTTGCATATATGCATCAGCAAGTCTCAAGTTGTCTTCCTGCAAGTAATAGTGTCACCACTAAGAAGGGTACTAATTTATACCAATAACTTACTGCTGTAATTATTCAGGTGGAACTAAAAACAACTCTGTGTTTCTAAGAAGGAGAATCTTTTTTTTTTTTTTTTGTAGTTTTTCGAGATAGGGTTTCTCTGTGTCGTCCCGGCTGTCCTGGAACTCACTCTGTAGACCAGGCCTTGAACTCAGAAATCTGCCTGCGTCTGCCTCCTAAATGCTGGGATTAAAGGTGTGCGCCACCGCTGCCCAGCTTAAGAAGGAGAATCTTGGTACAGAATTTCTTTATATATTATGTATAAAAAAACATGTTTTCATGAATTAGCTTTTATATATTGCCAATAGAAAAAAAATTGTAATATATTTGCCTATGTACTTAAGTGTTTAACTGCATACAGTATAATGAAATTTAATTTCCTTTGAAAACAGAGGATAATGATATGTCTGGTTTAGATTATTTTTTCACAAAAAGCAATGCCATCATATTTAAACCAATTCTTCTTTAAAGTTAGAATGGTGGTTTTTTATATTTATATGCAATGTGTTTTGATAGAATTCAACAATGTTCTTGTTAGTACAAAATTATAAAATATTATGACTATATCTCTCTTCTTTCTCACATACATACTCTCTCTTTCACACCCTCCCTCATCTTCTCTTCCCACTCCCTCTCTCTTGCCTTATCTCTCTTGAGTTCCCAGTGGCTGTTATAGAAGTAAAAAACTCAGTTTTATACTCTTGTCCAAAATTATCTTTGCAGGAACTCATAAGAGGCTAAACTAAGGATGATTTCTGACCAAGTGAGATTTGATTCAGTTTTTCATAGACCAACCTGGGCTGTAAGTTGATTCCCTAGCTTTAGAGGTCTTGCCCCATTATTTGACATTCTTGACTCAAGCAGTGTATAATTATAGGCCTAATCAAGTTTCAATAGTCAGCCTTAATAAGAATCAGAAGCTTGAATTTTGTGCTCAACCATCATTTGAGTTTCATAAATGGAGTGCTGAGAATGATGTGTCCTTTAGGAGTAAGTGCACACTATATTAATCCATGTTCACTGACATCTAATATGGCACTTCTCTAGCACACTCATAAGTGAAGCAACAGGACAGGACAACATATACTTTATTGATACTCAGTAACCCAAGTTGTGTAAAGTATTACTTTTTTCTATTAGTTCACCATACACCAATTCTGTAACAGTGACCACTCAAATAACGCTTTGTGGGTTGAATAGTGAAATGCTTGAGAATCAACATAAATAATTTGCGACTTAAAAAAAAAAGCCAGCAAACAGAAAACAGCATTCTACTATCTTTCTAACAATTACAATACCACACTTAAGGGTTGTTGCATAGAAATCCCTTTGCTGCATGAATAGAATAAATGAATGGGATTATCTGGGTGGTACTATGCACTGCCAAATGTAATGTAATTCTCAAATGACATATCATATGAGATGCCAATCAGTTCTCCAAATGTTCATCTGGAAGCTTGAAGATCAGAAGATTGAAGATTGTGTATAAAAACTGTTAGTTGAATTCACATTATTGCTATTAATTTAATATGATATAGCTCTTCATCAGTACTAATATAAAAATAATATCATGAAAGAACGAATAAAGATGTTCCCTGGGTTTGGTAACTAAAACTGTCCAAAATTTCTTGTTTAAATATCAGCAGATTTACATATTAACTCTCTTTTAAAATTTTTATTTCAATTATTCAAGTCACTAGCTCCTTCCTAGTCCACCCTCCAACCATTCCTCATCCTGTTCCTCCTCTTCCATCTCCAAGAGGATGCCCCTACCCCACTCCCACCTTTAACTCTTTAAGCAAAATGTTAGAAACAATGTACATATAGAAGCATAGTCAATGGGGTTTTTTTTTTTACTACTTTTGCACAGTGATTGTGAAATATACATCTATATTTTGTAGACATGCTAATATGCACAACATTAATTGCATGCCATTTTGACACATTGTTTCAAGTGGTCATATTAAATTTCAAACAGCTAAAATAATTTCTCTACCAATTTACTAGGAAACTCACAAACTTTAAATAGGAGACATTAAAGCACCCAGCATTTCCCTATCCACTATATATGCTCAGTAGAAAAGGACCTCAGGCTTCACGTCTGTTACACATTCCATGTGCCAAAATGGAGACAACACAAAGTTATGTGTTTCAGTTCTATCATGAAGAACAGCTGTCCATTCCACTCTGTTTTGTTGTATGTCTCGATACATGAACCTTGCCTTGAGTCATGGAATTTATGTTTACATGGATAATGATCAGTGTTATTTAAACAGTATTCCAAAATTTAAAAACAATCCAAGCATTGTCTAGCTATGATTACTTCTCAAATAGAAAACATCTCATTCACATGCAAGTCAAAAAAGATAAGGCATATCGTATTGTGTTCATTTAGGATTTTCTTGACTTTAGTAATGTTTATAAGTTCCCTGAATGATGTAAGAGCAATATCACATATTGAATTTCCACACAACCCAGTTAGAAAGGAAAAGAGAAAATAAATTCAAAGAGACTTTGAAAAATAAAATAATCATTTATCAATACAAGTTCAGAAAATGAAAAATCCAAACAAACTTCAGGTTCAGGCAATCATTAGTTGAAAGAAAATGAGATTGACCAAAACACTGGATAGAACTATATTGGAATCTTCTACTAAGATGAATAGTAGTTGTAACATTATGTCTACTTGGAATATGTACCATTTAAGTATGAGCATATATACAACTCCAATGCATACTGCAACCTAGTGCATGAGAAACAGAGCCAGTACCCTTTTTATTGCCCACAGGAGAGAAGGCAAGGGGTTTCACTAGGTAGACACTGCTCAGTTTTCCTTTTTTATTCATTTGCTTGTTTATATGTTTTTGACATATGATTTTGTTTTGTTGCCAAGGCAACAAAACTCTTCTTCAAAAGAATCTCCTACTTGTGATTCCCGAGTGACTGTGGTTACAAGAATATGTAACCACTGCAGGCTCATGTGAGTTTTCATAAGGGAAGCCATAAGAAATGAATGAATTATAGTGCTAAAACCAAACTCTTTTTATACATACTCAACACAGAGGCCTGGTTTGAACGGGATCCCACATCTATCACCACCATGGATAGACGGATTATCAATCAGTATTGAGAATGACCTGTCTTTTAATTCAAGGCTACAATGAGGTTCACTCTCTCCTCTTTCTATCATACACATGACAGTATTTTCTCAGCTCTGGTGCAAATCCTTCCTTAATTTATTCTCATATTTATTTTCAAGTATAAATAATGAGTATATCATTCTCCAATTTTGTTAGCTAGTTTCTAGATTTACATATGCTTTCTTTGAATCATAATATTCTTAACATAAGAGCATTGGTATATAGTACTAAGTCCGGAGCTGGGAAGTAATGGATCCCACACAGCTTGCTGTTTATTGTGTGATTTCATTAAGCCACTTTGATACACTCAAGTTTTATTCTTTGCCTTCAGTTTCACCATGCTAAGACTGTAAACTTCAGCCCCTTTCTAACACTGACAGCTTTCCACAGCCTCGAAATATATACACTCCAAAAATTCTTTGTGCTTGCAAAGTCCACTTTCATAGTTATCTCATAAATTAATTTCCACATATGCAAAATAATTATTCAAAAAAGAAGCCATGAATTTGAAAGAGAGGCTTTAGAAGGAAGAAAAAGAAGGCATAAATGTAATGATATCAAAAATCCCCTCGCCCAAATAAAAGAAATGACTTTAAGAATTATGTAGAAAATTTTGCACATCATCGTAATGATGTTTATAATATTCCCAGATAGTTATAATATTAGTATCTGAATGTTATAATGTTAATTATATAGAATGGATTTCTGGAATTTATAGAAAAACATAAGTCTACCTGTCATGAACATTAGTTTGACATGTTGTGCTTGGTTTCTGTTATGTTTGATGGTCTTTAACTTTTGGTTACAACAGAAAATGTTGGTTATTTTTAGGAAATTGCTAGTGATAATAGCCTTTGAATTTAGAACTAAAAAAGGAGTCATGGACCATTTTGCCAAAAATAATATTGGGTTTCTGTTTTTATACATCCTCTAGTCCAGGCCCATTTTGTAAGCCACACACGTAATTGTCTTAAGTTTCATGATTTATAGAGTCATCAATCAATTTTCTTTATTATTTATTGAATGTTGCAGACACAATTTTATATTGACTACTGGATGAAAGATAAAATCCTTGTTCTCTTTTTTAATTAGGTATTTATTTTATTTACATTTCCAATGCTATTCCAAAAGTCCCCCACACCCTCCCCCACCCACTCCCACTTCTTGGCCCTGTCGTTCCCCTGTACTGAGGCATATAAAGTTTGCACGACCAATGGGCCTCTCTTTCCACTGATGGCCAACTAGGCTATCTTCTGTTACATATGCAGCTAGAGACACGAGCGCCGGGGGGGTACTGGTTAGTTCATATTGTTGTTCCACCTATAGGGTTGCAGATCCTCCCAACTCCTTGGGTACTTTCTCTAGCTCCCCCATTGGGGGCCCTGTGATCCATCCAATAGCTGACTGTGAGCATCCACTTCTGTGCTTGCTAGGCCCCGGCCTAGTCTGACAAGAGACAGCTGTATCAGGGTCCTTTTAGCAAAATCTTTCTAGTGTATGCAATGGTATCAGCATTTGGAGACTGATTATGGGATGGATCCCTGGGTATGGCAGTCTCTAGATGGTCCATCCTATCATATCAGCTCCAAACATTGTCTCTGTAACTCCTTCCATGTGTGTTTTGTTCCCAATTCTAGAAGGGGCAAAGAGTCCACATTTTGGTCTTCATTCTTCTTGAGTTTCATGTGTTTCACAAATTGTATATTATATCTTGGGTATTCTAAGTTTCTGAGCTAATATCCACTTATCAGTGAATACATATTGTGTGAGTTCCTTTGTGATTGGGTTACCTCACTCAGGATGATGCCCTCCAGGTCCATCCATTTGCCTAGGAATTTCATAAATTCATTTTTTTTCTTTCTAATAGCTGAGTAGTACTCCATTGTGTAAATGTACCACCTTTTGTGTATCCATTTCTCTCTTGAGGAGCATCTGGGTTCTTTCCAGCTTCTGGCTATTATAAATAAGGCTGCATGAACATAGTGGAGCATGTGTCCTTCTAACCAGTTGGAACATCTTCTGGATATATGCCCAGGAGAAGTATTGCAGGATCCTCCGGTAGTACTATGTCCAATTTTTTTTTTTTAATATTTTTATTACATATTTTCCTCAATTACGTTTCCAATGCTATCCCAAAAGTCCCCCATAGCGCCCCCCCCACTTCCCTATCCACCCATTCCCATTCTTTTGGCCCTGGCATTCCCCTATATTGGGGCATATAAAGTTTGCAAGTCCAATGGGCCTCTCTTTCCATTGATGGCTGACTAGGCCATCTTTTTGAGGAACCGCCAGACTGATTTCCAGATTGGTTGTACAAGCTTGCAACCCCACCAACAATGGAGGAGTATTCCTCTTTCTCCACATCCTTGCCAGCATCTGCTGTCACCTGAATTTTTGATCTTAGCCATTCTGACTGGTGTAAGGAAGGTGGAATCTCAGGGTTGTTTTGATTTGCATTTCCCTGTTGATTAAGGATGCTGAACATTTTTTTTTTCAGGTGCTTCTCAGCCATTCAGTATTCCTCGGGTGAGAATTCTTTGTTTAGCTCTGAGCCCCATTTTTAATGGGGTTATTTGATTTTCTGGAGTCCACCTTCTTGAGTTCTTTATATATATTGGATATTAGTCCCCTACCTGAAAATCCTTGTTATTAATAGGTCATTAATCCAAGGAAAAGAATCACTGTGGTTCTGGAGTTCTTCTAAATTTCCATTTGTTTGGTATTTATCAACCAGAACATCTTAGGGTCAAATCCAGAATTTGTGATTTCATTATGTACTTTGATTTAGACCCTTTAATTTTTAAACAATGTAAATTGACACAATCACATGATATATTTCAAGATGAATGTATTTTGCTCCTTACAATTACTTTAGCCACAATATTTTTGGTCATTTTCAAACTAGTATTTTACTCTTCATTAAATCTTCCTCTGATTCTTTGATAAATCTTTTTTTTTCCTAGAACAATTACATTGATAAGAAGTTCTCTTACAGGAATAAATAAGCTCAGACCAGCAAATTTAAAAGGAAAAGAAATGTGCACACACACACACACACACACACACATACACACACACACACACACACATCCAATAACACACATGCACATGACCTAACATCACCACCACTATCCAAGAACAACATATCAAGAATAAAACATTATTGGCCATTGTTTTCTCTCAACATCAATGTTAGCCTTAATTCCCCAATAAAATTCTAACAGAATGGATGTGAAAACAAGTTCCACCCTTCTGCTTCATCCAAGAAAAACTACTCAACATTAAGGATGGACAGCATCTTAAGGAAATGTGTTAGAAAAAGCTATTTTAAGCAAACAGACCTAAAAATCAAGCTGGTGAAGCCATTTTAATATCTGACAAATTAAACTTCAATCCAAAACTAATCTGAAAAAAATATGGAAGAACACAATATATTCCAAGCAAAACAAATCTACCGAGAGGATTTTTTTAATTCTTAACATCTTTTTTTCTCAAACAAAAGTGCAGAAAAGTTTCTAAAAGGAATTTTTTCCACAGCTTAAATCACATATTGACACATACACTGGTAGTAGGAGATTTCAATATTCCACTGTCACCAATAGATTGTTCATCCAGACAGAAACTAAGCAGAAAAAAATATGTTATAAAACTAATGGACCTAGTAGTTGATACAGAACATTTCACACACAGACTAACACACATACACACACACACACACACACACACACACACACACACACACACACACAAATACCTTCTTTTCAGAACCCTGTGGACATTTTTCCAAAATTTACTACAGACTCAGAAACAAGGCAAGACTCAATAGACACAAGGATATTCTGTGCATCCTATCAGACCACCACAGATTAAGTTGGATATCAACAACAACAGAAACAAGAAAAAGTTTACCAACTCATGGGAACTGAAAAACACATTACCAAATATGAATCAGGAGAGAAGGTAAGACATTATTTTTGTCTTTTCTTTTCTTTTTCTTTTTTGAGTGAGAGAGCATAAAGTTATTTAGGGAGGTGTGGAGGAATTGGATGGAGCTGCAAAGGAAAACGAGCAAAATCAAACCACTACTTAAGGGAAGGTTTTTGGGTTCACAACTGTACCCAGAAGCAGATCATAAGATCCAGTCACCCACCATCACCCTGACCACATGCAGAGATAGGTTGACATCCCCAACAGCGAGTTCTGACAGAATCAAGTTCACAGTTGCAAAAAGCTCCTAACCCAAAACATCCAAAAGTTCCAAACAAAATGAAAAGACCAAACCTAGAATAATAGGAATAGAAGAGAGTGAAAATTCCCAACTCAAAGGGCCAAAGAATATCAACAAATTCATAGAAGAAAACTTCCCTAACCTAAATAAACAGATGCCCCAAAACATACAAGAAGCCTACAGAACACCAAATAGATTGGATTAGAAAAGAAAACACCAAATGCACATAACAAAGAAAAATATTAAAAGCTGTAAAGGAAAAATGTCAATGGACAGATAATGGGAGCAGAAACTAAACAGGAACACAGTGAAACTAACAGAAGTTATGGAACAAATGGAGTTAACAGATATCTATAGAACATTTCACCCTAAAACAAAAGAACATACCTTCTTCTCAACACCTCATGGTACCTTGTTCGAAAATTAACCATATAATTGGACAAAAAAAAAGCCTCAACCAATAAAAGAAGTTTAAATTAAGCCCATGCATTCTATTATACTACCATGGACTAAGGCAAGACTTCAATAAAAACAAAAACAACAGAAAACCTGCATGCTCATGGAAGCTGAACAACTCTTTAGTCAGTGATAACTTGGTCAGGGAAGAAATAAAGAAAGAAATGAAAGACTTTGTAGAATTTATCAAAAACAAAGGCACACATACCCAAACTTATGGGACATAATGAAAACAGTGCTTTCAGGAAAATTAATAGCTCTGAGTGCCTTCGTAAAGAATTGGAGAGATTATATACTAGCAGCTTAACAGCACATCTGAAAGCACTAGAACAAAAAGAAACAAATACACCCAAGAGAAGTACATGTTATGAAATATTCAAACTCATGGCTGAAATCAACAGGTTGAAACAAAGAAACTATACAAAGAATCAACAAAAGTAGGAGCTAGTTCTTTGAGAAAATAAACAAAACAGATAAACCGTTAGCCAAACTAATTAAAGGACACAGAGACAGTATCCAAATAAACAAAATCAGAAGTGAAAGGGGAGACATAATAAGAGAGACTGAGGAAATTAAAAAAAGAATCACCAGATCCTACTATAAAAGTCTATACTCAACAAAACTGTAAAACCTAGATAGAATGCCTGATTTTCTAGACAGACACCAGGTACCAAAGTTAAATCAGGATCAGATAAATTTTCTAAACAGTCCCATAACCCCTAAGGAAATGAAAACAGTCATTAAGTCTCCCAACCAAAAAAAAACCCAGGGCCAAATGGTTTTACTGCAGAATTCTAACAAACCTTCAAAGAAGACCTAATACCAATACTTCTCAAACTATTCCACAAAATAGAAACAAAAGGAACACTACGCACTTTGTTCTATGAAGCCACAGTTACTCTGACACCAAAACCACTGAACGACCCAACAAAGAAAGAACTTCAAACCAATTTCCCTTATGAATATCTTTGCAAAAATACTCAACAAAACACTTGCAAACTGAATCCAGAAATATATCAAGATGATTTACAATGATCAAGTAGGCTTCATCACAGGAATGTAGGGATGGTTCAATAAACAGAAATCCATCAATGTAATCCACTATATAAACAAACTCAAAAGGAAAAAAAAATTACATGATCATCTCATCAGATGGTGAAAAAGCCTTTGACAAAATATAACACCACTTCATGCTAAAAGCAAGGGAGAGATCAGAAATTCAAGGCCCATACCTAAACATAATAAAAGCAATATACTGCAAACCAATAGCCAATATCAAACTAAATAAAGAGAAATTTGAAGCAATCCCTCTACAACAGGGACAAGACTGGACTGCCCACTCTACCCTTTTCTATTCAATATAATAGTGAAAGTACTAGCCAGAGCAATTAGATAACAAAAGAAGGTCAAAGGGATATAAATTGGAGAGAAGGAAGTCAATATATCACTATTTGCAGATGTTATGATAGTGTACATAAGCAACCACAAAAATTCCACTAGAAAACTCCTTCACCTGATAAACAACTTTAGTAAAGTGGCTGGATATAAAAATATTTTTTAAAAAATCTATTATTAGATATTTTCTTCATTTACATTTCAAATGCTATCCCAAAAGTCCCCTATACTCCCCCCACCCCCCGCCCTGCTCCTCTACCCACTCACTCCCACTTCTTCGTGCTGGTGTTCCCCGGTAGTGGGGCTTATAAAGTTTGCTATACCAAGGGGCTTCTCTTCCCAATGATGGCCAACTAGGCCATCTTCTGCTACATATACAGTTAGAGACATGAGCTCTGAGGGTACTGATTAGTTCATCTTGTTGTTCCACCTATAGGGTTGCAGACCCCTTCAGCTCTTGAATACTTTCTCTAGCTCCTACATTGGGGGCCCTTTTTCCATCCAATAGCTGACTGTGAGCATCCACTTCTATACTTGCCAGGCACTGGCAAAGCCTCACAGGAGACAGCTATATCAGGGTCCTTTCAGCAAAATCTTGCTGGTATATGCAATAGTGTCTGCATTTGGTAGCTGATTATGGGATGGACCACAGGTGAGGCAGTTTCTGGATGGTCCATCCTTTTGTCTTAGCTCAAAACTTTGTCTCTGCAACTCCTTCCATGGATATTTTATTCCATATTCTAGGGAAGAATCAAGTATCCACTCCTCCATTGCTGGTGGGATTGCAAGCTTGTTCAACCACTCTGGAAGTCAGTCTGAGGATTCCTCAGAAAACTGGATATAATACTACCGCTAGATCCAGCAATACCTCTCTTGGGCATATACCCAGAAGATGTTCCAACTGGTAATAAGGACACATGCTCCACTATATTCATAGAAGCCCTATTTATAATAGCCAGAAGCTGGAAAGAACCTAGATGTCTCTCAACAGAGGAATGGATACAGAAACTGTGGTACATTTACGCAATGGAGTACTACTCAGCTATCAAAAACAATGAATTTATGAAATTCTTGGGCAAATGGATGAATCTGGAGGATATCATCCTGAGTGAGGTAACCCAATCACAAAAGAAGTCACTTGGTATGCACTCACTTATAAGTGGATATTATCCCAGAAACCTAGAATGCCCAAGATACAACATCCAAAACACAAGAAAATCAAGATGGATATAAAATTAACTCAAACAAATCAATAACCTTCCCCTACACAAAGGGTAAATGGGCTGAGAAAGAAATGAGAGAAATGACAACCTTCACAATAGTCACAAATATCTTGGTGTGACTGTAACCAAACAAGTGAAAATCTGCATGGTAAGAATTTCATGTCTCTGAAGAAAGAAATGAAATAAGACCTCAGAACACAGAAAGATCTTCCATGTTCATGGACCAGCAGGATTAACTTAGCAAAAGTTTCCATTTTAACAAAAGAAATCTATAGATCCAATGCAATCTCCATCAAAACTCTAACTCAACTCTTCACAGAAATTGAAAGAGCAATTCACAAATCCATCTGGAATCACAAAAATCCAGGATAGTGAAAACTATTCTCAACAATAAAAGAAAGTGTGGGGAAATCCACCATTCCTGAACTTAAGCACTACTTCAGAGCAATAGTTTTTAAAAACCACATGGTATTGGTACAAATACAGGCAGGTAGATTAATGGAATAGAATTAAAGACCCAGAAATAAACACACACACACACCTATGGTTACTTGATCTTTGATAAAGAAGCCAAAACCATACAGTTTAAAAAAGAAAGCATTGTCAACAAATCATGCTGGTTCAGCTGTTGGTCTGCATGTAGAATACAAATCTGTTCTTATCTCCTGTACAAAGCTCAAGTCCACGTGGGCCAAGGACCTCTACATAAAACCAGATACACTAAAGCTAATAGAAGAAAGTGTGGAAGAGCCTTGAACATATCAACACAGAGGAAAATTTCCTGAACAGAACACCAAAGGCTCATGCTCTAAGATCCACACATGACAAATGGTACCTCATAAAATTGAAAAGCTTCTGTAAGGCAAAGGACACTGGCAATGGGACCAAACAGCAACCTATCGATTGGGAAAAGTTCTTTAACAACCAGACATCCAATAGAGAGCTAATATCCAAAATATGCAAATAACTCAAGAAGTTAGATGCCAGAGAGCTAAAGAGCCCTATTTAAAAGTGGGGTACATAGCTAAACAATGAATTCTCAAGTGAGTAATCTTGAATGGCTGATAAGAACTTACAGAAATGTTCAACATCCTTAGTCATCAGGGAAATACAAATCAAAACAACCCTGAGATTCCACTTCACACCAGTCAGAATGGCTAAGATCAAAAACTCAGATGACAGCAGATGCTGGCAAGGATGTGTAGAAAGAGTAACAGCCCTCCATTGCCAGTATGACTGCAAGTTGGTACAACCACTGTGAAATTCTATCTGGCGGATCCTCAGAACATTGGAATACTTCTACCCAAAGACCCAGTTTTATAACTACTGGGCATATGCCCAAAAGATGCTTCAACATATATCAAGGACATATGCTCCACTATGTTTATAGCAGCCTTATTTATAATAGCCAGAAGCTGGCAGCAACCCAGATATCCCTCAATAGATGAATGGATACAGAAAATGTGGTACATTTATACAATGGAGTATTACTCAGTTCTTAAGAACACCGACTTCATGAAGTTCTTAGGCAAGTAGATGGAACTAGTAATTTTCATCCTGAGTGTAGTTATCCTATCACAAAAGAACACATGGTATGCACCCACTTCACTGATAAGTGCATATTGGCCCAAAAGCTCAGAATACCCTAGATATAATTCATAGACCACATGAAGTTCATAGGAATACCAAAGTGTGGGTGCTTCAGTCCTTCTTAGAAAGGCGAACAAATTACTCAAGGCAGCAAATTCAAAATGTGCAGCAAAAACTGAAAGAAAAGCCATCCAAAGACTGCCCCCCCTCACTAGGGATTCACCCATATGCAGTCACCAAACCCAGGCACTTTTGTGAATGCCAAGAAGTGCATGCTGACAGGAGATTGATATAGCTGCCTCCTGAGAGGCTCTGCCACAGCCTGATAAATACAGAGGTGAATGCTGGCAGCCAAACCTTGGACTGAGCACAGATCCGCAATGGAGGAATTAGTAAAAGGACTGACGGAGCTGAAGGGGTTTGCAACCCCATAGGAAGAACAACAATACTAACTAATCAGACATCCCTCCAGAGCTCCCAGAGATTAAACCAACAACCAAGGTGTACACAGGGAGTGACCCATGGCTCCAGATGAAAATGTAGCAGGGGATGACCTTATCTGGCATCAATGCAAGGAGAAGCCCTTGGTCCTATGAAGGCTTTATGCCCCGGTGTAGGGATATTTGAGGGCATTGAGGTGGAAGTGGGTGGGTAGGTGGGGGAATACCCTCATAGAAGTGGGGAGAGGGGAATGGGATAGGGGTTTTCTGGGGGGGGAGGACTGGGAAAGGGGATAACCTTTGAAATGTGAATAAAGAAAATATCCAATAAAAAAGAAAATATCATCCTGTGTGAGGTCAGAACACATATGGTGTGTACTCACTAATAAGTGGATATTAGCACTAAATTTCAGAATACCCAAGATATAGCCCACATGCCATATCAACCTTAAGAAGAAGGAAGACAAAAGTGTGGCTGCTTCAATCCTACATAGAAGAAGGAATAAAATAATTACAGGAGGTAGTGCGAGGAAGAAACCTGGGAGGGAGAGGAGGGGGGAAAACAGGAAAGCATCAGGTATTAAAAAGGACAGGAGAAAACTACAGAGTCAGGAAATAGAATAGAAATATGCAGCAGTGTGGACTCTGGGGCTGGGGTTTGCCACTAGAAAGTCACAGACACTAGAGAAGTGAGAGGCTACTAGGACCCAATGAGGATGACTTTAGCTGAAATACCCAACAAAAGGGGAGACAGACCCTGTAGAGACAACCTCCAGTAAATAGATAGGCACAGCCCCAGTTGAGGGATGGGGTCACCAACCCATCTCAAAATTTTCAACCCAGAAATGTTCCTGTCTAAATGGAAGTCAGGGACAAAAATGGAACATGAACTAAAGGAAAGTCCATCCAGAAACTGCCCCACATAGGAATCCATCCCATCTGCAGACACCAAACTCCAGAGTATTGCTGATGCCAAGAAGCTCTTGCTGACAGGAGTCTGGTATGGTGGTTCCCTGAGAGGTTCTACCAGCTTCTGACCAATACTAATGCAAATACTCACAGCTAACTGTCAGATTGAGCCCAGAGAACCCAATGGAAGAGCTAGGGAAAGGACTGAATGAGCTGAAGGGGATTGTAACACCGTAGGGAAAACAACATCAACAAACTGGACCCCCCCCCCACACACACACCAGAGCTCCTTGGGGCTTAACCATCAACCAAAGAGTATATATGGAGGGATCTATGGCTCCAGATACACATGTAGCAGAGGATGGCCTTATCTGACATCAATGGGAGAGGAGGAAGGTTGATGCCCCAAAGTAGGGGGATGCTAGAGCAGTGGGTGGGTGAGTGGACGGAGGAGCTCCCTCACAGAAGCAAGAGGGAGGATGTGATGGGACATTTGTGGAGGGTAACCAGGAAGGGGGATATCATTTGAAATGTAAACAAATAAATTGATTAATTAAAAAAAAAGAAAAAAATCAGTGTGATTATTTCTCAGGAAGATGAGAATTGATCTGCCTCAAGATTCAGTTATACTACTCTTGGGCATATATCTAAAGGATGTTCCATCCTATCACAAGGACACTAGCTCAGCCATGCTCACTGCTGCTCTATTCATAACAACCAGAAATTAGAGCCCATCTATGTTGTAAGAATATTTTTTAAATACATAAATATTTTAAGAATTTTTCTTTGTTTTAATCCCAGGTGTGAAATATGTGACTGTTTCAGATTGTCCAGAGCACTTTAATATAATTTGCCTCATGCTCTAGGAGGGGCATGATTTTGACCCTTGCAGACATTTTCTGTGTGATATTTCAATTCTGGGGATTTTTCAGAGAATATATAAATACTAGAGCCCCAATAGAAGGGATTGTTTGGCTGGTTGGTGGTTGGATGTTGTTAGTTGAGGTTTGTCGCGAAGTCATGTGCAGAGAGATGGCAAAGATCTAACTTGCCCTAAAGAGCTCAGTGCCCCTAACCATCAGGAAGTAGTCTAAAGATATCATCACTTCTTTTAACTCTATTTTTCTCTCCTTCTTAGTATTAGGAGTGTAAATGTAGAAGAAGGATGGAAAAGATGAAAGCAAAACTAACCCAAAAAATAGCCAAATGTCAGGTTTCAAACCTAGATGTCTCTCAATACAAGAATGGATAAAGAAAATGTAGATGAAACCCATACATAAAACTGCTTGGGTGACCAAGAACCAGATATTAGATAGCCCAAAGACCTGGGGTAAAACCAAATACTACTGGACTTTTAAAGGTACTCCTAATGATACTCTGATATACTCACAGATCAGTTCCTTACTCAACCATCATCAGAGAGGCTTCTTCTGCAGCAGATGGGAACAACTATAAATACCCCGATTCAAACACTACACATACACTGAGCACACACACACACACACACACACACACACACACACACACACAAAGAGAGAGAGAGAGAGAGAGAGAGAGAGAGAGAGAGAGAGAGAGAGAGAGAGAGAGAGGGACAGAAGAGACAGAGACAGAGAGACAGAGAGACAGAGAGACAGAGAGACAGAGAGACAGAGAGACAGAGAGACAGAGAGACAGAGACAGAGATACAGAGAGACAGAGACAGAGAGACAGAGAGACAGAGACAGAGATACAGAGAGACAGAGACAGAGAGACAGAGAGACAGAGACATACAGAGACTCAGACACAGAGAAAGAGAGCCAGATATGAACTTGGAACACAGCTCTAAATGTCTCCATTAATTATCTCCACTCACTTCAGGAAACCCTCCATGCACCCCTCCACGCATGAAAGAGGAGGTAGAAAGAAGTAAGAGCTAGAGGAGATGCAGAATGCCTGGAGAACGTGGCCCTCTACATCAACTGAGCAAACTCACATGAACTCACAGAGACTGAAGCAGCATGCACAAGCCCTGCACAAATCTGCACCAGGTCCTCTGTGTATATGTTATGGCTTTCAGTTTAGTGGGTTTTGTTTGCTTGTTTGCTTATTTTGAAGTTTTAAAAGTCTGTTTTAAAAGTCTGCAGAATGCCTGGAGAACATGGCCCTCTACATCAACTGAACAAACTCACATGAACTCACAGAGACTGAAGCAGCATGCACAAGCCCTGCACAAATCTGCACCAGGTCCTCTGTGTATACATTATGGCTTTCAGTTTAGTGGGTTTTGTTTGCTTGTTTGCTTATTTTGAAGTTTTAAAAGTCTGTTTTATATTTTTTATTATTTTATTTATTTACATTTCAAATGCCCCCCTGTCCGGTCTCCCCTCTGCACCTCCATAAGAACCCCTTCCCCTTTGTCTCTAAGAGGATGCTCACCCACCAACCCACCCACCCACTCGTGCCTCACCCCTCCTGCATTGCCCTTCTCTCCGGCATCAAGCCTCCACTGGACCTAGAGCCTCCTCCCCTCCCATTGATGTCAGATAAGGCAGTCCACTGCTACAAACGTACCAGTATCTGTGGACCCCCTAATGTAAACTTTTGGGTTGGTGGTTTAGTCGCTGGGCGCTCTGGGCCGGGGTGAGGGGTCCGGTTAGTTGATGCTATTGTTCTTCATATGGGGTTGCAATCTCCTTTAGCTCCTTCAATCTTTTCTCAAACTCTTCCATTGGGATCCACGGCTCAGTCCAATGATTGGCTCTGAGTATCTTCATCTGTCTTAGGTACTAGCAGTCTCTCAGAAGACAACCATACCAGGCTCCTGTCTGTAAGCATTTCGTGGCATCAGCAATAGTGTCAGGGTTTGGTGTCTCTGAATGGTCTTTCCTTCAGTCTCTGCTCCATATTTTGTCCCTGCTATTCCTTTAGACAGGAACAATTTTGTCTTAAAGATTTTGAGATGGGTGAATGGCCACATAGCTCAACTGAGGGTCATGTCTATATACTGGAGGTGGTCTCTTAGGTTTTATTTTTCTGCTATTGGGTATTTTGGCTAATGTCATCCCCATGAGGTCCTGGGAGCCTCTCAAATCCCTGGTATCTGGGTCTTTCTAGTGGTTAAATTTAGTGTTTTTATGGAACAACTTAGTATGTAATCAAGTGGATCTCTGATTCTTGTGCTTCCTGTTGGGTTCTTTTTTTGAATGTCCAACTTTGATATGATATTTTTTGTTTCACCTGATTAGAATTTATTTTGTTTAGAAAAGTAATAAATTCTGATAATCATGAAAAAACTTGTTTTAATTATTTTATCATGTAAAATTGATATTTTAATATAATTCATTAATCTTTAATTATATGTTTCCTGGTGTTGGATAATTAAAAATCTACCATAATGTTAAAGAAATAAAAGAGTTGAAATTATTGGTTTTGATTTTCCTTCTTTTAACATTATTTCTCTAACCTAATTTTTTTTTAATTTTAATATGGCTGGAAATTTATTCAAACCCAGTTGGTTGGTTAGTCGTCGTCATTCCCTACATATTTAAATAGCTGCTTTTATCGTGTGATCAATCAGTACATATAAGTTTCATTCTTATTCAGTTGTTGGCCTTGTAAATGGACTCCTACACAATGGCACAGTCCGTTGATCTCTGGAGGTTTGCCAGGGTTCACTATGTGAAAGTACTAGTTTCTCATATTCCTCTACCTTCTGACCAAAATTATTCAGTAGATGAATATAAATTAACACAATTATAGACATATGTGGAAAGCACATTTATGTTAATTACAAGAAAGCAGATGAAAGTGTCAAAAATAAGGTATTCCATAACTGTAATTGTCTAATGCAATGTGTTTTAAAATAAACTGGGATGGGAACCAAGATTTCCATTCCTAGCTGAAGAGCTACTGACAGCTGATAGCTTCTGAGGAATGGAGACACCATCTATTTATTTATTTATCCAGTTAGTTAGATTGGTTTATGCAAAATTAACCTTATTCAAGAAATTTAGAGAAGTCACCTAGTAAAAAAATTATTTTTTGTTCTATCCTATCATGTTAAACCAGACATTCCCGAAGTAAGGTTTGATGTTTTCTGTGGATAGTCAGGACATTTCAGGTACTTTGTGAGCTAAATATTGATTTCATATTAAGTGTTATGATTTTATTTTTTAATCCCTGTGTTTTGCATTGTATGTATAATGTCGTGGTGGTGGAGGTATTGTGGTGATGGTGGAGATAGTGGTGATAGTGGTGGTGGTGGTGGTGTGTGAGTGTTGGTGTGTGTGTGTGTGTGTTTGTTTGTGTGTGTGTGTGTGTTAGAAGTTAATCTCATACTTAAAATATTGATGTATTGCCCCTAAACTCAGGAATGAGGCAAGCTTTCTGTCATGACTGCCTTTATTCAATCTTGCACTGGAGGCTCTTGACAGTACATTTAAGCAGAAAAAGAGAATAAAGAAAAACAAGCTGAAAATAAAGATATATAAGTATCATTATTTGCGAACGATAACATTTTGTACATAGAAAATTCAAAGGAGTCATCATCATACAAAATTTATTAGAGCTAGTGAAAAATTAAATATGTGTGCAGTATAGAATATCAACACACACACAAATTCCATCACATTACTATACCATAGACATGAACAATACATGAATTCAAATGTAAAGACAATTCAGTTTATGGTAGAATAAGGAAACCAACTTAAGCAATGAGTTTAACAAAAAAGAATGATGACACTGTAGGAAAAAATAGAGCTAAATAAACGAGAGCTGCCCTTTTTTCACAGATCAGGAAACAAGATTTTTACCAAATCCAGGAAACTGCCACACAGATTTAACACAAACTTTTGAAAATCTTAGCTCTCAATTTTTAATAAAAATGATAGAAATGATAGTAAAATTAGTGTGAGCATACATGCCACTCTCATGTACGAAGCAAAATTAAGAACCTCACATTTGCAAAGCGACTGAAACGACACAGTTTAGCATATCACCCAGTGCACCACAGCAAAGGGACATCAAGTAGAGCAATGGAATAGAATTAAGAGTCCATAGGGAACCACCAAATTTATGGTCAATGTCTTTAAAAAGAGCTTCCAATACAATTTAAGAGGATAATGAACAATCTTTGCAACAGATGGTACTAAGAAAACTGTATCTATGCATGCAAACTATTTGTAGTTTTCTCATTGTAAGTAAAAGTTAATTCAAAATATAGCAAAGACGTGCATTCTAAAATTACAAGACTGAGAAGAAAATATAAGAACAAGGCACTGTGCCCTTGAGGAAAGCAACAGCTTCTCAGATAAAACAACAACAAAGAAGTCTCAGTAGGAGCTCACTATGAACGAGTATGCTTTAGTGTCATCCACAGGAAGGACAAACACAACTCACAGAGAAAATAAAACATTGCAAACTTATGTATGTTATAAGGATTTGAGGTATAGTATCTATAAAATATATTAGAGCTCAACAAAAAAGATACAGATAATCAATTTGAAAATAAAATAATATCCCAGTAGATAACTTTCCAAGGAATATCTACAAAGCTAGTCATGCTGCAAAGATACTTAGGAAGCAAACGGTAAGAAGATAGCCACAAGTTCAAGATCAGCCAGGTCTATATAACAAGTTGTTGTCTTGCCAGTATTATATAATGAGATGTTATTTCAAAATACAGAGAAGGAGGAAAGCCCATTAAAACTCATACCAAATGAGAACCTTTAGTCCTTAGAAAGAGAAAAATTAAAAAAAAATCAGTTATTATTTGACATCTATCGTGGATCTAATAAAGTATGTATTATGTATGTGAGGAAGAAATTCAACATACTGATGGTAGAAAGGGAAATTTGTTCAGACACATGGACAAACATCTTGGCAGCTAAAATGACTAAACAGAGGTAATACTTAATCAGAAATTCTACTCCTGATATACAATCAAGGTAATGGAAAATATGTCCTTAGAAAACATGCACCTGAACAATTGCAGCAACAGGATCCATAATAGTGGCACAAAACAGAACCACCAAAATGTCCAGAAAATAGATGAATTGGTAAAATCCCATACAACCATACAATAAGATATGATCTGGAAGACAAGAATCACTTACTGAAGATACTGTATATCAAGGATAAATTATGAGAGCCTAGAGAGATGTAGTAGGATTAAGAGCACTTGCATCTCTAGTGTAAATCTAATTTCCCACATTTGGCAGGCTCACAACCAAGAGTAATCTCAATTCCATGGGATCAAGAGTCTTCTTTTGGCCTTTTTAGGTACACACACACACACACACACACACACACACACACACACACACACACAGAGAGAGAGAGAGAGAGAGAGAGAGAGAGAGAGAGAGAGAGAGAGAGAGAGAAAGAGAGAGAGAGAGAGGGAGGTAGAGAGAGAGAGAGGAAAATACACAATGCAATATGAATGTTGGAGCTTGAAAATATTAATGAGTTTCCAGACAAAAAATACTGTATCTTGAAACTGCACTTACAGGAAATGTTCAAAATACGTTCAGCTCTATTAAGCAACTAAAATAGTAATTACAAAAATGATGACTGATTGCTCCCATGTTTGTAGCAATTTTTAACTGATGGTTGCTGTACACTTTGGTAAATATAGTAAAACATTTTGTGTGTGTCGATTTTATGATATACGTTATATGAGTAAATTTATTTTTTAAAGAATGAAAACATGGCTGACATAATGTCTGAAACCTCAGCCCGATTCACAACAGCAGAATTAGTCTTTCTGCTTGCTTTCACTGTAGTCTCTATCACCAACTCACAGTAAGGAAAATATAAGCAACTTGTTTCATTAAAGTGTGTCTTTGAAAAAAAGCTATTAAAATAATAGTTTTATTAATTCTCAACCCTGAGTACATGCCTTAATATTTTACTTGATTAGACAAGAAACAGAAATAATGAAGTGTTATGTTACCTGCAGTAGATTAAATTTAAAGTTATACTTTAATTTGGCATGCAGTGGTTTGACAAGTATACAGTATAAAAAGACTTTATCCATCATTTAAAACATCTATCATCTCTTTACAATAAAAACCGTCGAGCTGCATGTTGGTGGCAGACACCTTTAATCCTAGCACTAGGGAGGCAGAAGTACACACACACACACATGCACATGCACACGCACACGCACATGCACACGCACACACACACTATGAATTTAATTATTTTTCAATGTACAATATTCTTTCATTTCGTAAATTACCATAATATGAAATAGAATGCTAGAGATTACTCTTTCTGTCTGTAACATGGTGCCTAAAAATATTCTCCAGAATTTGAACTGCAAACGGAAAGGAATGCTTTTCCACAGGACAGTGTTTTCTTCAAAAAGAACAAATCACATTGACAAATAAACTACAATAATTCAAACTTGGTGGAAGTTTTCTTAGAAATTAAGCAAGCCTGTCATCTCAAGGAAAATAAATTATCGGTATTTGAAGTAATAAAATTTTAGATTTCAAGTGAGAACTAAATGAAAGCTTCCATTCCCATTTATAAGTCCAATACTTAAGGCCTTTACTGATGAGATTAGCAATACAATTGAGATTTGTTTTGTTATTTCAAATTATGAAATGTATCATTGAGCTCTTTACCAATGTTTTCCAAATGACTAAGAAGGTTTTACAATTCTTGTCCATTAATGTTCAAATTCAATTTAGAAGAAAAATCAATGTGCTTTAATATAAAAGAAAATGACATGGTTTCAAAGTATACTTTGCAAGTAATCTCTTAGAATTAACCCTTTATCAGTTGTAAAGAGCTGTGAAAACATTTGGAAATATATTACCAAAAACAACCTATGTGATGTAATTCAAAATTTAAATATTTAAAGCCCAATGACCCATGTGCAAGGGAATACATAAAAATGTATATGTGAGCCAAATATTATATTAAGAAACATATAAATATCATCATTCAGTATGTCTAATTTTGAACTATATTTATTTATACAAAACTGTCTTGCTTATGATATTTAGAGCTTGTTAGTTCTTTCTCAGTTAATTTGAAAATGAAAACCTTTAGTTATCAATTAATTTAAAGTATACCAAATCCCAGTGATCTATAGCTATTGAGCCCTTTAAGGTCCTAAAATGAAAAATATTGAAAACCACTGCCTCCATTAATATACTTATTTAAATTTTATATTCAGTATTATCATTTGTGCATAAGTGTGTGACAACTTTGTGAAGAGGATTCTCTCTATCTAAATTTACAAGGTTTATCAGGCTTGTCATGCAACAAGTCTTTTTCCTGTTGAACAATTTCTATACTTTTCATTAGTTGTTATTTGAAGAAATATATTGTATCAATCAGAGTAAGAAAAGACAATTGTACTGCGCAAAGAGTGCTTATTTTGTATGAGACACGATCACTAGCACTTTCTTCAAATTGACTTATTTACTCTACTGTGTAGTTTTAGGAAGAATGTACTATTATACTTTATAGGCTTTGCCAGCACTCTAAAGTGAATTAAGGGCTCTTTCTGAACTAGAAAACATGGAAGACAAATTTAAGCCAAATAAATCTGCCATCAATATTTTTGCTATCTCGTTCATTGTGATTGTGTGAATGTTGATAATATAGTGTCTGGTTGCCAAGTCTTGTAATCCAAGTTGCTAGGGGGACAATGGCCATAAGAACTCAGGGCCAGTCTGGATTACAGCGTGAGTTCAGTAACACCTGGGCTGAGATCCTTCCTCAAAATAAAGAGTAGAATGTAGTCTACAGTTCCATGGCCTACCATATGCAGAGAACGTTGTATGTTCCATCTCAAGTACTAATAAGAAAAACACTGAACACAGCTATATTGTTAGGATATCATGAGTTTAGATTCTCTACTACTTCTAAGGAGACGACTCTCTTATTCTTTGTCTCTTGTAATATTACTGTCCCTTCTCCTATGTCCAGGAACCTTAGATTTTAGGGTTGTATTGATGTATTCATTTGGGCTGGAATCCACAAGATGTGTGATCTTTGTTATATGACACATTGTGATTTATATAGTAGTCTCTGTTTGATGTACAAAGAAGTTTCTTCAATAAGTGGTTGCCTAAACACAACTTAAACAATGATAATATTGATAGCTATGCTAACAATGAATGGGGAAATCTCACAGGATCTATCCCTATACAGAGAATTATAGGTAATTGGTGAATGCTGAGAGAGGGAGAATTAGCCTCCCCCAAAGATAAGACCCCTAAGGGGTTATCTAAAACAATGTGATCATCACTAAAATCTATGTACAAGGCCATAAAGAGTCAGTAGATTGAATCTCTCTCTCCATATATATATATATATGTATATATATATATGTGTGTGTGTGTGTGTAATGATGATGATTATAATAATAATAAATCATTAATAACAAAGGAGCCATTAATTTGAGAGAGAGTAAAAGAAAAAAAGAACAGGAGGGGACAGAAAAGAAGTTGACGGGAAGACAGTGAAAAAAAGGAAATGAACCAATTCTATTTTGATAAGAGATGTTTAACTAAAACATGCTGATTACACCATACAACATTAGGTACTAAGCAGGATAAAATTATTGTATTGTCCGTTATATATTCAGACCATGTGAATCTGTCATTCATTCTTGCATCAAGCAGCAAAATTTATCCAAAACTGACACTAGACATTTTTATCATTTTTGCAAATGAAAAATATTGAGAGGGAAAGATATTTAATAGATTATTTACAGTTAAAAGATACTTTGTCTCAGTATGAAATCATTGATGATGCCTCAGAATTCTGCTTAATGATTAAGCAATATCTTGGCATTTACTTACTACTTGAGACGTAGCTATTTTAGTATTCTATAGGAAAACATTTGTAACAAACCACATCTCAATACAATAATTCTCTGACTACCCTCAGTTACTGGAAAATACCTAGTATTATAATGCATGGACAAAGGATGATGAGTAGTCTATTTGTCATGTATTATCTATCTAAACTCTACTTACCGTCTCTACATTTGTGAAAGAATATGTGTATATGTAAATTATATGAATATAAATATATATATATGCACGTATATAATGTTTGTGAGATTCTTAACAAACAGCAAACAGCATCCCATCTGTCCTATAATACTTACAAGTATCTATTACTGTTAATGATAGAGCAACAGATAAGCAGGTAAGTGCTTTTGCAGTTTTTGCAGAGAACTTAACTTCAGTTCCCAACACCTGCATAGTATATCACAACCACTCAGACACTCTGGTTACAGAGAATATAGCCTATCCTCTGGTTACAGAGAATCTAGCCTATCTTCTGGTTACAGAGAATCTAGCCTATCCTCTGGTTACAGAGAATCTAGCCTATCTTCTGAGTTTCACAGGCATCAGGCATGCATGTGGTTCACACATGTGGATGCAAGCAAAGCATCCATAAACACAAAATATAATAACCAGGCTCGACTGCCACCTCAGATTATTTGCCCATTAGAAGACAGGGGGCATAATGAGACCAACCTTCATTATGAATAAATCAGAGCTACCCATTAAGATCTAATGAGTTCTTATATTGTCCTTCTGATTATTACTCTCATTCCGTTTGGCATGGAAAACAGTTCATCCTTTTTTTATTCATTCTTCCCCCAGACTACACTCAAGGTATCAGTGTTTTGAAAAAACAGGGCAGAGATGGAACTCCCACAGCTTCAAATTTGCTTTCTACCTCTCTCTGCTAAAATAAAATATAACATTTTAAAGTATTAAGAATTCTGCATCATAAGTGATTTAGAGTTTCTATTGATTTCCTGATAGGCTGTTTATTGCATAGATGGTATTGAATATTTTGTTCATGCCCTGGTTCCCTTAATGATAATTTTTTCACTTTTGATTTTTAATCATGATTAAATGACATAAAAAAATACAAAACCATATGCCATTAATTGCCTGGTGCAATATAAGTGTTTAATTCTTGGTAGACAAGAATAACCTGTCTCAGGGTACTTTGCCTTCACTGATCATATTTTCCTTCTGACATACAGGCTTTTTATTTAATAGTTCGTTATTTTCATACTACTGGAGACTAAACACAGTGTCTTACGAGCCCTATGATATTTCTATATGAATGAGATGTGCCTTTTCCTTGATATATAAACAAGACTTCTACTCATGGATTATAGAGGAATCTTATCCTACCAACATTTAATTCATCTGACTGGAATATAGACAAGCCCTTAGTACACACCTTTAATCATAAACAGTATAGATAAGGTTAGTTTTTAGAAGGAATCAGCCATGTTTGAAAGGGGTAGACAAAGTGATGAATCAGGGAAAGAGTTGGCAGAATGAGTCAGAGATAGGATACATCCAACATGAAACACAGAAAAGAGAGGCAACAAAAGAAAGAAGCAGCTAGGGAGAGAGAGAGAGAGAGAGAGAGAGAGAGAGAGAGAGAGAGAGAGAGAGAGAGAGAGAGAGAGAGAGAGAGAGAGAGAGAGAGAGAACAGGAGGAGGAGCAAGAGGAGAATGAGTAAATAGAGAAGGAGGAAGCTTTACTAGGATAATTTTACAAAAACTGGTTGCAGATGTACACAGGAGGAGAGGCCAGAGAATGGGGAGGAGCCAGAAGGTTAGAAGCGATCACCAGAGTTAATCTGAGACCAAGCAGACAATTCAGAGAAGCCAGAAGAATCATCTCACTATCATCTTAGAGAGGAGTTTAAAGTCAGAAGAGCAGAGTTAAACCAGCCAGCCAGAGTTCAGAAAGAACTAGAATGGGAGACCTTACTCAGCAATAAACCTCTAAGGCAACAATTATATGTGGTAGCAGATAAAAGTTACTTTCAAAATGGATGGAGAAAAAAATATTTAATTCAAATATATTAAAGTTTGTTTTTGGTTTTGATTTAAGGTTAAGCAGAATGGATTAGATTTAAATTCTAAGGAAAGAGCAACATCATAAAATTTATTTGAGAAATAATGGATGATGAAATAGGAAAACACAGAATCACACTATGTAATCATGAAATTTAGTAATAGAATATAATGTACCTTGTCAATTAATTTACATTAGCTATAGAAATTGATTAAATAAAAATCTATAGTCAAATCTTTAAAAACAAGAGAAAATACTGAGCCAATCATAAAAGTGTATGCATATATATATGTATATATATATATGCATATATATATATACATATATATATATGCATATATATATATATATTTATGTGTGTGTATTAGCTCAAAGATTTATAAATTATGGTAGAAATAAATTTTCAAGAAAGCAATTTCATAAGAGTAAGATTAAAGAAACACTCTATAAAATTAAGAAATATTTTATACTATGTTGAAATTATTCATCAGTGAATAATTTCAGGTTCCTTAATCTTTTATGATTAATATTCCAAGAAAAGAAAAAATGAAGAAAAGGAAAAAACTGCTAGCAACATACTGTCAAATATATGCTAAAAGAAAATCCCATTAAAGAAGCGCTTTAGTCTCCACAGTATTCCACGCAGAATGAATTTAATTGAATAGGAACAGCTAAACCTAAATTTATTGCCATTACTTTTCCACTCACCAACTTGTAAAACTCTACTCTTAATATGATATCTTTGGTTATTTCTATAACTTTCTATAGTGGACTTTCTTATGATATTAAGTAATGTCTCTCGGTTTTTGTTCTACTTGACTCTTTTCTAAATAAAGCAAGGAACTATGGATGGCGTTCAATATGTTGGTTGACTGCTTGTCTAACAGACAAGTCATGGAGATGACCCAAAACTGTGTAAAACCTCATTCTAGAATTCAGCAAGTGGAGCTAGGAGGCTCTGAAGTTGAAGGTCATCCTCTGTTACATGGCAAGTTTGCAGGCAGATGGGAGTACATGAGAATGTTGTCTCATAAAAAAGATGTACTAGTAAAAAGTCCTACACACTAATAGTGGCAGGATGGTTCTTTAGTTTGAACTTAAATATGTGCTTGCTAAAGAACTAAGCAAAGTTCTGAGTATTAGAAATTTGCCTGCTTGACTAGAACATTTAGTAAAATTGAAACAAGTCATAGATGTGGTTATGATTTACCTATCAAACTCCTGAATGCTGGCAGATAGCTAAGATGTATTACAATATATTTTCCATGCTATTTTAGGTACAAATCACAGAGTCATTATTCTTAAGAACAGGAGTTTTATTAAGCTATATAAAAAGTCTGTTTCTGACTTAGATATGTGTACAACCATTTTGAGATTTCAGAAGTCATTATCAATACATAAAATGAATACTAAGTTTGATGGCCTCATAACATTTTATAATTAGTAATTTTAGCATAGAAGAATTATAAAAAGGCAACACAACAAATGTTTTCTCAAGTGTTTAAAACTATCTGAAAATTTTTAGTAAGTTGAAACCTTTAATATCCCTGTATGTTCTGCATATTTATTTTTGAATAGCAAAATTTTAAAAGAAACAAGCAGGAATTAATGAATTCTCACCCTGCTAAAAAATAATTGTGTTTTCTTTCCAGTAAATTGTTTCAGTGAACAACAAATCTGAGGGGAGTTATGCAACATTTAGGAAACGGTTTGCACTTTTATTCATTATTATAATAAAAACACAAAAGGTCCTAATTATGTTCTGCCTCTTCACGAATGACTATTTCATTGTATTCTTGGTCCTGTCATGCTTCCTTTATCACCAAGAAAAACATGACTTCATGCTCATTCTAATCTTCAGATGAATGGTAACAAGGAACAGATAGAGTGCAACTTGGAAACAAGAGATGGCTGCACTCTTTTAATATTTTAAATAACTATATTTAACCAATTAGTTATGTACAATGTGTTTTCTAAATATTTCTCCCATATATAGAAAATAAAATAGCCATTTGTTCTCCACTTTCTAAAGATGTATGCTTAATAACTAATATAATGAGTTGAAATGTTTCTTTTCTCTAATTCGAAGGGTTTTCACTGAACAGCATTATCCGGGTCTTTGGCTGCTTAAAAAATAATTAAGTAAAATTAATTTGTTTATTGGGATGAAATGGCTTCACTTTTGCATTGTCAATAAATTGCTTATGGAAAACTGTCAGAAGATAAATGAACTTGATTCAAAATTTAGGACAAAGCTAAAGAACCATCTATTAAAATTATCTTAATTATTTCAAAGTCCACAGTGTTCACATTAGATAGTCAACAACTGTAAGAAGCAATACTCTTTTTTTCCCCTGCCCTTTTGGTTTTTGTTAATTAGTTATTTACTTAGTTACTTTTGTGAGACGGAGTTCATGCTTGCTGCCCAGTCTGCCAAAGTCTGGCATTTGAGAAAAGAAGCATTTCTAGGAAGATCCACAATCTACAAGTGTATTATTGTCTTAATGTTCTCACTCCTGTGAGAGAACACTAGGCATGATGACTTTAAAGGACAGTGTGTCACAATCATAGTTAGAGGATCATAGATAGAGCCCACGATGACATTCAAAGCTTGTAGGAGCATGAGATGGATAGTCATAGTCGGTCTGCAGTAAGAAATCAGCGAAATAAGAAGGCTGGTCCTCGTGCATGCTACTTTTTATCAGTACAGGACCCAAACATCAAGGAGCAGTGCTGACAATTTTCACGTTGTAGCTTCTCTTTAAGTTAAATGTCTCCACAAAGTCCCTCAGTGACACACTTGTAAGATTTCTAGATGAATCTAAATGACACTGGATGGTCAATGAAAATTATCGAACCCAAATCTATGTTTTATCAACATAATACTCAAACATATCCCTTTTATTCTATAATTCCCCGTATTTATGTCCTTCTGTTCATGGACATCTCATAATACAAAATGCATCCAGTTCACAATTTTAAGAGTCACCCAGTATTTAACAGGTTTGACCTTCAATACTCAACACACCAATTTTTTTACTGAAACTCAAGGCAACCTCATATCTTTGGGTGTTTGAAATAGTAAGTTGTATAACATTAATACAGAGAGTCACAATGCAAACATTCCTACTATAATAGGTAGAAACAGGAGAATATATTTTAAAGTATCAGAATAAAGAATATAATGCAGCAAGGCAAACATCAAATACTTTATCTCCATGTACAGATCTGAGGATCATGTGGCTATGCCTCTCCATTCCATCTTTTATGTCCCTCCTGGCTTTATCTGCAGCGACAGAAAGACATGTTGGTACCCCATGATAGTCCTACCTATTTTGGAGGCTAAGGAAGGAAGGTCCCTTGAATCCAAGAAATGGATGCCATATGAAACTCACCCGCAAACCTGCCATCATTTTCTGTACATAGACTGTCTGTTGAACTACTTTCCACTCTTGTCTGCAGATTTCCTCAGCAGAGGTCTCGTCGTCTTAGTATCTCCAACATTGTTGCATCTCCATTACAACTTAAACTATACCTCCTTAGTTTCATTCAATGGGGTCACAAAAATCTCCTTTCAGAAAATTACATAGTGCCACACATTGCCTAGTTTCTGATGCTGTCTGTAACCTTGATGCAAGATCTACCTTGCATATTTTATGCCTGTAAGTCCAGTATCACAAGAATACTGCTGCCAAACTCTATTGGAAGTCTAACCAGTATCCTGTCTCTCTTAGACCACAGTAGCCTTGGCCTCTGTGTGACATCAGGATAACCCTGGGGAATCTCTCCATTTACACTGTGTTTTTTAAGTGATTTGCATTTTTACTGGGCAAGCCTTTGATGGGCAGGGTCTTGCTCTCAGGGCACCTTTTCTGTTGCCCCAGTGCTAATCTTTTTAAACAAATATAGGTGCTTGGTCTGTACTTTCCCTGTTCACAACTTTAGAATCACTCATGTGACTTCTCTGGCTAGAGAAGTCCATATCTTTCTCTTCCCTGGTTAGTCTGGATCTGGTTGATAATCATATCATAGCTGCACATTTTGCTGTTTTGAAATTTCCTCTGACTCAGTACTTAATGCATTATTTTTAAATAACTTAAAATTTCAGGACTTTGGTAGAATGCAAAATATAACCTGAACGCCCTCTAGTCCTGTGCTTGGAGGTATACATTTATATTCCTCCTTCTAGCCTCATAAGCTAAGACTCTCCTACTATCTACACACTTTTCAGCTTTCTGGTATTCTGAACATTCCTACAGCAGAATGTTCATTAAACTCTGCCAGAAGAAAGTGGAAAAATCTGGAGCTAGGAGCTAGGAAATCTTTGCAATTTGCAAGCATAGTTATAGTTGCAGTTGCCTATGAGCTGTAGCTTTTCTGGGCACCACCCCTTGTTGCCTGAGTCTTCCATCCTTCCTACCATCCTCGTGGGGGTCAGTGGGTAAGAAGGCACAGAATCAGCATCTCAGACTCCAGTGGCAACTGAGAATGAGGCAGCAAACTGGTTTATTAACTCTTGGGGAGCGACCTTCATACCCTTCCCATTGGCCCCAAGCAAGTGTGTCCTCCAAGTGGCTGCCAATGTCTGTGTTGCCCGTCACTGGGCTCTCAGGCAGGCTTTAGTTTGGCCCTCATGAGGAAGCTGCCTCCTTGGCTGTCTTGCCCATTTCCTCTTTACCAATGTTTATGGTTGCCTTGACAAAATACCCAAGAAAAAAGCAACATAGGGAAGAAAGAGGCGGCAACAGGAAGTCAGGATAATATGAGGTGGCTGGTCTCAGTCAAGCTGCATCAGAACTCAGTTATCAGAAAGTAATGAATTCTGGCTCTTGAGTTTTCTCTCTTTTATACAATAAAGGACCCCGGCCCATGGTACTGTAAACTTCTATTGAAAATGTATATCCCTACTCCATATAAACCTCTCTTAAAAGCCACTCACATATGTGGTTAGAGGTTTGTTTCATAAATGACTTCAGTCTTTTCTGGTTGACATGGGGTTCAACATAACAACATGTATAAATAGGTGATTCAAGGAACATAATCATGGACTTTGCAGGGAGCGGACTAAGTCACTGGATAATGCCACGTTCATATTGGTCCTGTAAATCTGCTTTATACATCATACCACACATCCACTTTGTTTTAGAATAACAATTTAATGGCATAATAGTTGTAGTTCCACCTTAATCATTATGTTTTTGATACATGTTAATACTCATAGCACTATAAAACATACATCAATTGCATTAAAACTTCAGTCTGGGAATTTATAATCTCTTCACCATTGATTTACAAGAGGCTTTGAAGCTAAGAGAGTTACAGTGCTTCCCCAAAGTTTATATAGCTGAAAAATTGTATAATCCAATACTAAAGCCCCATGTGTCTCCTTTAATATCTACAATCACAAAATACTAATTCTGTCTATAAATTTGTTCTGTGAAATAAAATTACAAAGATGCAAAATACTGTCATACCTTAAGGATGATTTAGTAACAAAGGCTATGAGATACCCATATACATTTCTTAAAATATGTGTCAAATCTTTTCCTAGTATCACAGAAAGTAGCCTGTGTGATCAATATTAATTATAGTAGCTAGTGTTAATGAAAGTTAGTTATATTCCTAACACCATGCAATGCATTTTTGCACGAAAGCACAGGAGGTAAATGGTTTTATTGTCACTTTCAATTAAATAATAAACTCAGAGAAGTCAAATTGTCATGCAACAGAGAAGCCAGAATTTGCACCAAAGTTGTTTTAAAATAAAAATCACCTTGTCCAACTATGCCACAGTAACACTAAAAGACATGCTACTCAAAATCGCCTGTGTAGGACAGAGTTGAAGAAAACTTGAATTAATCAGAGCTTCAAATTATTCTTGGATAAGGAGATTCAATATTGTAAGAATGCCAATTCTCTCTAAATTAAGCTCTAAATTTAATGAAATCACAATCAATATTCCAACTTGAGGGCAGAAATAGGTCAGAAAGGTGACAGCTATAAGGGAACAGTTTTCAGCTCAATATAAGAAAGCATCTTCTATGAGTTAGAATTTATCCAGAAATGGAAGAGAATTGTGAAATGTGTGACTTTGCATTGCCTGAGAATTCCAGTGGAGTATGAATCTATCATGAGTTGAAGATTAGAAAATGGGCATTTCCCAAGAGTTTGCTCACTAGGCACTAACCATCCACTTTTATTCCTTATAGCATTTAATTATACCCTATCTTTACCCAACAGGGATGTAAGCAAGAGTATAGCTCATATCATCACATGGACTTGGATTGGTTTAAAGGTCTACTAAATCCCACCTATAAACTGAGAAGTGTCTGTTCCCTTGGTTACTACTCTCTTAGACTCTAGTTTTTCATAGTAAAGTATTAACCTTGCTGCATTTTTAGGGTTAAATATGATATTAGAAAAACATGAATAGATGATTGGCTGCTGTTTAGTTTTGATAAATGAAATTATTATCATTAATATAGAGACACTGGAAATCAGATGAGTTAAGTAAAGTGCTTAGAAAACAGCAGCTCTTCAATTGAGCTAACCAATGCTTAAATTATATCTAACTTTAACATCCTGTAAAATTACACATTTATAATTGTCTCTTCTTAGTATTGCAATTTTACAAAAACATGGTGTGCTGAAACCGAATGGGGTTAAGTAAAATGCAGGTAATACCTGTCTAACCATGCACTACCAGCTATTTAACAATATATATTTAAATGAACTAATTCACCACTTCTGAAATGCATTGCACAAAAAACAAAAATAGAAGAAACTTAAAACCAGGCAATTCATCCGTTTATTAACCTGGTTAAGAGCTAAGTTACTTAAGAAAATGGAGAATATTTATTTTTATGTTTAGAGGAGATTGTAAAGGATCTGAGCTTCTGAGAGCTAAGAGAAGTTTTATTTGTTTCGTCTTTGCTAGAATATACAGAAATATCTATATAATAGAGAAAAAAATACAAAGCACTTCCTTGCCACTGGAAATGGAGATTCAAAACCAAGACTGCGAGTGCGGTGTGAAGAGATGTGCTTTAAGTGTGTTGAGAAGCAAGTAATAGTCAATATCTGACGACTGAGTTAAAATGTACTAGTGGTAGACCTTTGTAAGACTTTCATGTTTGTAAGCACTATTCAACTTTGTTTTTTATGTGTTTTCCTCATTGAACCTAGAAGTATAGACTTAACATGGATTGAAACTGATGCATACTTTCTGAGAGTTTTAAGTGTGTAACAGACGGTCTTATTATATGTCTTCATCCAATAAGGAATAAATAAGGGAAACATATTAAGAGCTAAATTGCCTGAAGAGGAGTTATGTGTACAATTTTCTGTGACAATTTTCTTGGTATGAGAAATTTTCTGGGAAAAGAGAAGAGGAAAAAAAAGGGGTCCAAAGAAAGTGAAGAGCAAATGGAACTGCAAGCTAGACTTTGACATCATAAGAGTGTGCTCGGGTATGCTTAGAAGACAATGGCTATCAATGGTGACCAAACAAAAGATCTCTCCAATTGCAGCACTCACAGCAATGATGCTAATTTTGTTAAAACGTCTTTACTGAGATAAAATTGGCACATATTGAAGACAAAAGTTGATGACTTTTCATGCCTGTATTTAATGCCTGTGAAATCATGTCCAAATATTTAGTCAGAATATAAGCACCACCACCCAAGTGTTTGTCCTGGGGGTTTAAAATCCTATTCTGTCCTTTCTACCTCTGCTGCCTCCAAAATTTTCTTCGTCAAATCACTTAACTAAATTCCTTTTTCCACAGCTGAGTTTGTAATTTCTAGAGTCTTCAAAATTATATAGCAGAGACTATACATAGTCTGCTTTCTTTTACTTTTCTTAGCATAGTCTTTTAAGATAAGGCAAAAATCTTGCCTGCTTTAACCAAAATTCTTTCCCCTAGTTGCTGAGTAATTTTAAGTATACTGATTATTTGTGGTTATTACAATTTCATCTATTACATCTACCCATCTATTAACATTTTTCCTATTACCTAAATTTTCTGTGAATATTTATGTTCCTGAATTTTTAGCCTATCTGGGATGTGACAGTAAGTCAGTATACATAGGTAGGTAACAGACAGCAGATGTCATTTCCTGTAGATTTGGAGATTGTAGAATTTGCTGTGTGCTGAGGATATGATGGGAAGGTAACAACCCTGTCAGTTTGTTTCTCTCAGGTTCTGGATACAGTCATGAGTTCTGAACTTTTATGATATAATCACACCTCTCATTTCCCCATTCCCTAACCCTTCACTATGGCCATTAGATTCTAACATTAGAAATTTGAGAGACAAATATTGAGAGAACTGCTATGCATTTATATGGCTTTTTGTGTCTTGAGTCAACTGGAAGTAGGAAGCCTGAACTGTCTAATATAGTGAGCATACATTGTCTTTATAAAATTATCACCAAACTGTTTTCCAAATTAGCTGTACCAACACTACATGAGGGTTTTGCACACTCTATCTATCAACACTCCTAATAGGGTCAGGAGTTAAAATTTTTATCATTATAATAGGTGTGCAGCAGCCTACATTACGGTTTATTTTTCCTTAGTGACTTGGAATGTCAAACAACTTTTCAAGTGTTTATTGGACATACCTGTATCTACTTTGGTAAGATATTTTTTGCATATTTCTCAGATTTACATATAAATTTTTTATTAATTAGGTATTTTCTTCATTTACATTTCCAATACTACCCCATAAGTCCCCCAAACCCTTCCCCCCCACTCCCACTTCTTGGCCCTGACATTCCCTTGTACTGAGGCATATAAAGTTTGCAAGACCAATCAATGGGCCTCTCTTTCTACTGATGGCCGACTAGGTCATCTTCTGATACATATGCAGCTAGAGACATGAGCTCCAGGGGGTACTTGTTAGTTCATATTGTTTTTCCACCTATAGGGTTGCAGACCACTAAAACGGGTCTACATATAAAATTTTAGAATTAACTTCTTGAGACTTTCTTCCTTTCTATATATCTACTATTTTTGACTCAAAATTTCAACAAGTTGATTATTATGTATCTTCATACTGCATTACTTTTCAGTTTTGTGCTTGAGCCAAGTTGATTTTCTTCCATTTGTATTTTATATATTCATCAAATTTATAAATTTCTCATTCACTGATTCTTTTCAAATAATTGTTTTATTTGGTTCTATTGTATAAAGGGAGGTTCTGATTTTAAAGTCCTATTCCCTAATCGGCTCTTGATTTCTAAATAAAGAAGACAGGGAGTCAATTGCTGCATAGAAGGAATAGGGGAGACTTCTGTGTCCCAGAAGGAAAAGCAGATGAGAGAAGGATAGGAGGCTTTTTCTGCCACGATCTGGAACAATCATATAAGGTCTTAGGGGAGCGGGGGCTATGGCCTCAGCTACAAGTGGATTGCCAAGGATGTTTGTCAGGGGCTAGGTTGGACTAGCCTCTCAGTTTAGGGCAGGCAGAGAGATAGCAAATTGATAAGGGTACACTTTTCCAAGCAGGACATACCTGCCCACAGCAATTGTGCCACAGAAGACAAGCTGTAAAGTGACAAGCAGTGTGTGTGTGTCTTTTATCCATGGATTCAAAGGTCTCAGAAGTACAATAGTTGGGAGCAGTCAACTCCTGGAGCTTAACGGAGGGTAAAGGAAGCCAGGAGGGGCTGGTAGTGTGGCCCTTCATAGGCAAAGGTGGTAGCATTTTAAAACTACATATAGAACCAACCACCTTCGGGGCCAGAGGACAGGTGTCAACCTGGCCCAGGAGGCTTCTGCCTCAGGTTCATCAGGAGCCACCTTTGTTCCAGGACTCCACGGCGGGCAGTCTGCAGGTGAGAGTGTGGACTACAGAGGCTAGCAGCTTCTGGGACAGGCGAGAGCCACAGAGCTCCTGAGGCGGTGTCATTTTTGGCTCCAGAAAACCTTCCACCTTCCTGGCCAGAGGACAGGTGTCCATCCAGCCTGGGTGACCTTTGCCTCAGGATCCTCGGTAGCCATCTTGGTTTCAGGACTCCACGGAAAGTAGTCTACACAGGGGAGAGTGTGGACTACTGAAACAACAATCAAAGAAAACACAAAATCCAAAAAGATCCTAACTAAAAAAACATCCAGGAAATCCAGGACACAATGAGAAGACCAAACCTACGGATAATAGGAGTGGATGAGAATGAAGATTTTCAACTCAAAGGACCAGCAAACAACTTCAACAAAATTATTGAAGAAAACTTCCCAAATCTAAAGAAAGAGATGCCCATGAACATACAAGAAGCCTACAGAACTCCAAATAAACTGGACCAGAAAAGAAATTCCTCCCAAAACATAATAATCAGAACAACAAATGCACTAAATAAAGATAGAATACTAAAAGCAGTAAGGGAAAAAGATCAAGTAACATGTAAAGGCAAGCCTATCAGAATTACAGCAGATTTTTCACCAGAGACTATGAAAGCCAGAAGAGCCTGGACAGATGTTATACAGACACTAAGAGAACATAAATGCCAGCCCAGGCTACTATACCCAGCCAAACTCTCAATTAACATAGATGGAGAAACCAAAGTATTCCACGACAAAACCAAATTCACACATTATCTCTCCACGAATCCAGCCCTTCAAAGGATAATAACAGAAAAAAACCAATACAAGGACGGGAACCACGCCCTAGAAACAACAAGAAGGTAATCCCTCAACAAACCTAAAAGAAGACAGCCACAAGAACAGAATGCCAACTTTAACAACAAAAATAACAGGAAGCAACAATTACTTTTCCTTAATATCTCTTAATATCAATGGACTCAACTCCCCGATAAAAAGACATAGACTAACAAACTGGCTACACAAACAAGACCCAACATTTTGCTGCTTACAGGAAACTCTTCTCAGAGAAAAAGATAGACACTACCTCAGAATGAAAGGCTGGAAAACAATTTTCCAAGCAAATGGTATGAAGAAACAAGCTGGAGTCGCCATTCTAATATCTAACAAAATCGACTTCCAACCCAAAGTAATCAAAAAAGACAAGGAGGGGCACTTCACACTCATCAAAGGTAAAATCTCCCAAGAGGATCTCTCAATTCTGAATATCTATGCTCCAAATACAAGGGCAGCCACATTCATTAAAGAAACTTTAGTAAAGCTCAAAGCACACATTGCACCTCACACAATAATAGTGGGAGACTTCAACACACCACTTTCACCAATGGACAGATCATGGAAACAGAAACTAAACAGGGACACAGTGAAACTAACAGAATTGATGAAACAAATGGATTTAACAGATATCTACAGAACATTCTATCTTAAAACAAAAGGATATACCTTCTCCAAAATTGACGACATAATTGGTCACAAAACAAGCCTCAACATATACAAAAATATTGAAATTGTCCCATGCATGCTATCAGATCACCATGGACTAAGGCTGATCTTCAATAACAAAATAAATATTAGAAAGCCAACATTCACGTGGAAACTGAACAACACTCTTCTCAATGATACCTCGGTCAAGGAAGGAATAAAGAAAGAAATTAAGGACTTTTTGGAGTTTAATGAAAATGAAGCCACAACATACCCAAACTTATGGGACTCAATGAAAGCATTTCTAAGAGGAAAACTCATAGCTCTGAGTGCCTCCAAAAAGTAACTAGAGAGAACACACATTAGCAACCTCACAACACACCTAAAAGCTCTAGAACAAAAGGAAGCAAATTCACCCAAGAGGAGTAGAAGGCAGGAAATAATAATACTCAGGGGTGAAATCAACCAAGTGGAAACAAGAGGAACTATTCAAAGAATCAACCAAACGAGGAGCTGGTTCTTTGAGAAAATCAATAAGATAGATAAACCCTTAGCCAGACTCACTAGAGGACACAGAGAAAGCATCCAAATTAACAAAATCAGAAATGAAAAGGGAAACATAACAACAGATCCTGAAGAAATCCATAACACCATCAGATCCTTCTACAAAAGGCTATACTCGACAAAACTGGAAAACCTGGATGAAATGGATAAGTTTCTAGACAGATACCAGGTACCAAAGTTAAATCAAGATGAGGTGAATAATCTAAACAGTCCTATATCCCCTAAAGAAATAGAAGCAGTCATTAATAGTCTCCCAACCAAAAAAAAAAAAAAAAAAACCCAGGACCAGATGGGTTTAGTGCAGAGTTCTATAAGACCTTCAAAGAAGATCTAATCCCAGTTCTTCACAAACTACTCCACAAAATAGAAACAGAAGGTACTCTACCCAACTCATTCTATGCAGCCACAATTACTCTGATACCTAAACCACAAAAAGACCCAACAAAGATAGAGAACTTCAGACCAATTTCTTTTTTGAATATTGATGCAAAAATCCTTAATAAAGTTCTTGCTCACCAAATCCAAGAACACATCAAAACAATCATCCATCCTGACCAAGTAGGTTTCATCCCAGGGATGCAGGGATGGTTCAATATATGGAAATCCATCAATGTAATCCAGTATATAAACAAACTCAAAGACAAAAACCACATGATCATCTCATTAGATGCAGAAAAAGCATTTGACAAAGTCCAATACCCATTCATGATAAAAGTCTTGGAAAGATCAGGAATTCAAGGCCCATACCTAAACATGATAAACGCAATATACAGCAAACCAGTAGCCAACATCAAAGTAAATGGTGAGAAGCTGGAAGCAATCCCACTAAAATCAGGGACTAGACAAGGCTGTCCACTCTCTCCCTACCTATTCAACATTGTACTTGAAGTCCTAGCCAGAGCAATTCGACAACAAAAGGAGACCAATAGCTGAAGTTGTTTGTCAGGTTTAAGAGTTCTTTGGTGGAAGTTTTTGGTTTACTAAAGTATATTATCATATCATTTGCAAATAGTGATGTTTTTACTTCTTCTTTTCCAATTTGTATCCCCTTGATCTCCTTTTGTTTTCTAATTGCTCTGGCTAGGAGTTTGAGTACTATATTGAACAGGTAGGGAAACAGTGGACAGCCTTGTCTAGTCCCAGATTTTAGTGGGATTGCCTCAAGTTTCTCTCCATTTAGTTTGATGTTGGCTACTGGTTTGCTGTATATTGCTTTTACTATGTTTAGGCATGGACCTTGAATTCTTGATCTTTCCAAGATTTTTATCATGAAGGAGTGTTGTATTTTGTCAAATGCTTTCTTAGCATCTAATGAAATGATCATGTGGTTTCTCTTTGAATTTGTTTATATAATGGATTATGTTGATGGATTTCGGTATATTGAACCATCCCTGCATCCCTGGGATGAAACCTACTTGATCATGATGGATGATTATTTTGATGTGTTCTTGGATTTCATTTGTGAGAATTTTAAGTCTCTGAAGAGAGAAATCAAAGAAGTTCTCAGAAGATGGAAAGATTTCCCATGCTCATGGATGGGCAGGATAAATGTAGTAAAAATGGCCATTTTGCCAAAAGCAATCTACAGATTCAATGCAATCCCCATCAAGATTCCAAATCTATTCTTCATAGAGTTAGAAAGAGCAATTTACAAATTCATCTGGAATAAAAAAAAAAAAAAAAAAACAGGATAGTGAAAACTATTCTCAACAATAAAAGAACTTCTGGGGGAATCATAATCCCTAACCTCAAGCTGTACTTCAGAGTAATTGTCATAAAAAGTGCATGGTATTAGTACAGAGACAGGCAGGTACATCAATGGAATAGAATTGAAGACCCAGAAAAGAACCCACACACCTATGGTCACTTGATCTTTGACAAAGGAGCTAAAACCATCCAGTGGAAAAAAGACATTTTCAACAAATCATGCTGGTTCAACTGGTGGTTAGCATGTAGAAGAATGTGAATTGATCCATTCTTATCTCCTTGTACAAAGCTCAAGTTCAAGTGGATCAAGGACCTCCACATAAAACCATATACATTGAAACTAATAGAAGAGAAAGTGGGAAAGAGCCTCGAGCACATGGGCTCAGAGGGAAAGTTCCTGAACATAACACCAATAGCTTGTGCTCTAAGATCAAGAATTGACAAATGAGACCTCATAAAATTGCAAAGATTCTGTAAGGCAAAGGACACAGTCAATAGGGCAAATCTTAGACTCCAGAGAACTAAATAACCCTATTAAAAATGGGTACAGATCCGGGATCCATCCCATAATCAGCTCCCAAACGCTGACACCATTGCATACACTAACAAGATTTTGCTGAAAGGACCCAGATATTGCTGTCTCTTGTGAGACTATGCTGGGGACTAGCAAACTCCGAAGTGGATTCTCACAGTCAGCTATTGGATGGATCACAGGGCCCCCAATGGAGTAGCTAGAGAAAGTACCCAAGGAGCTAAAGGGATCTGCAACCCTATAGGTGGAACAACATTATGAGCTCTTGACTCTAGCTGCATATGTATCAAAAGATGACCTAGTCAGCCATCAATGGAAAGAGAGGCCCATTGGACTTGCAAACTTTATATGCCCCAGTACAGGGGAACGCCAGGGCCAAAAAGTGGGAGTGGGTGGGTAGGGGAGTGGGGGGGGGAGGGTATGGGGAACTTTTGGGATAGCATTGGAAATGTAAATGAGGAAAATACCTAATAAAAATATTTTTAAAAATGGGTACAGGGCTAAACAAAGAATTCTCAACTGAGGAATACTGAATGGCTGCAAAGCCTCTAAAGAAATGTTCAACATCCTTAGTCATCAGGGAAATGTAAATCAAAACAACCCTGACATTCCACCTCACACCAGTCAGGATGGCTAAGATCAAAACTCAGGTGACAGTAGGTGCTCACAAGGATGTGGAGAAAGAGGAATACTCCACCGTTGCTGGTGGGATTGCAAGCTGGTACAACCACTATGGAAATCAGTTTGGCAGTTAGTCAGAAAATTGGATATAGTACTACCTGTGGACCCAGCTATACCATTTCTGGGCATATACCCAAAAGATATTCCTACTTATAGTAAGGACACATGGACCACTATGTTCATAGCAACCTTATTTATAATAGCCAGAAGCAGGAAAAAAACCCATATGTCCTTCAACAAAGGAATGGATAGTGAAAATGTGGTACATTTATACAATGGTGTACTATTCAGCTATTAAAAATGATGAATTCATGAAGTTCTTTGGCAAATGGATGGAACTAGAAAATATCATCCTGAGTGAGGTAACCCAATCACAAAAGAACACACATGGTATGTACTCACTGATAAGTGGATATTAGCCCAGAAGTTTGGAATACCCAAGATACAATTCATAGACCATATGAAGCTCAATAAGAAGGAAGACCAAACTGTGGATACTTCTGCCCTTCTTAGAAGGAGAATCAAAATACCATGGGAGGAAAAACAGAGACAAAGTTTGGAGCAGAAACTGAAGGAAAGGCCATCCAGAGGCTGTCCCACCTGGGGATCCATCCCATATACAGTTCTCAAACACAGACATTATTGTGGATGCCAACAAGTGCTTGCTGACAGAAGCCTGATATAGCAGTCTCCTGAGAGACTCTAGCAGTGCCTGACAATTACAGATGTGGATGCTCAAAGCCATCCATTGGACTCAATATATGGTCCCCAATGGAGGGTATAGAGAAAGGAGCTGAAGAGGTTTGCAGCCCAATTGGAGGAACAACAGTATGAACCAACCAGTATCCCCAGAGCTCCCAGAGACTAAACCACCAACCAAAGAGTACACATGGAGGAACTCATGTCTCCATCCACATGTGTAGCAGAGGATGGCCTTAGGGAACATCACTGAGAGGATAGACCCTTGGCCTTGTGCAGGCTAAATGCCTCAGTGTAGGGGAATGCTAGGACAGGAAAGCAGGAATGGGTGGGATAGTGAGCAGGGGGAGGGTGGATGGGATGGGGGGTTTCAGAGGGGAATGAGGAAAGGGGGTAAAATTTGAAATGTAAATAAAGAAAATATCTAATAAAATTGTGTAATAATAAATAACAAAAAGCAAAAAAAAATGACAGAGAACAGCTTTTTATTGTATAGCTGGCTAAGAAGTAGAAAGAAAAATTGATATGGACTTGGGAAAAATATATTTCCTGAGGTATGTTCCTAATGACTGCCTTTCCTCAGCTAGGCCCTATCAACTAATGGTTCCACAGTCTCTCCAAATATTGTCACCAGCTGAGGATCAAGTGGACAATACAACAGCTCATGGGAGGCATTTCATATTGAAGCCATAACTGCTGTCAATTTGTATGTTAGGCATGTGATTTTTTTTTTACCTATTTGGATGCATGATATTTTGTAATACATGCATTCTTAAATTTCACCTTTAGTTAATTTACTTGGGAAGTGTTTGCTTTTGATAGGGCTCCGTTTAAAAAAGAAATCTGTTAGGCATGGATCAGAGTAATACTCAGTCTAAGGCAAAAGCTTTCTCACTACCGAGGTCAGAATTTTCTTAGTATCTCAATCCATTATCCATGAATTTATTTGCAGGACACATCAAATCAGTTGTTAAGGAGGTTCCATATGCTTGGTCCTTTGAGTACTTTTATACTTAACATTTCTGAGCTGTTCCTCCTTACTTTCTATGACCCAGGCTTTAGTATTTTTCTCACTTGTATATAATGAGCAACAGTTTGTTGAAATTTGAAGGCATGGGAGTGGAAACCTTTAGGAATCATTCCTGTGTGCAGTCTTCTCCTTCCCATTATCTGTCAGTGAATTCTAGTTGTTCTGGTCTCCTTAATTTCTCAGTTCTCAAATGAGTCTACTGAAAATCAGTAGAGTTGTCCTTCCCTGTGACATTACCTGGCAACTTATTCAAGGCTGTATGACTGTATGACTTAGTTTTATGATTCTATTTTCTCTATCTTGTCACCACTGTCTGTCTGTCTGTCTCTCTATCTCTCTATATATTTATATCTCTGTAATTATTCTTCTTGGTGAATTGAATATTTTCTTTATTGTTGGGGTGAAAGGAGTTAGGGAATAACTGTTGTTATGTGGCTGTATGCTTGAAATGGCAGTCATATTTGATGTATATAGTTATTTACTTGTTCATTTTAAAAAGCAATTTTTAAAGAAGAATATATTCATATTCCCACTCTGCTATAAAATAATTAGAACTTGCTATTTAATCAATCAATTTAGATGTAACAACAGTCAGCAGCATAGGCACTTGAGTTATTTTTCTTTTTTCTCTGTGTTCTGTTCATATGAATTCCTTAAAAAATAACACACACACACACACACTGACAATATACTTGTTTGGGCAATGGTCTTTTAAATAGGAAATGGAATAGTTTGAGCCAACAACAGCAACTGTTTTCATTAAGCACTTGCTGGTTAATTTCATTCAGTTAATGTGCCCAACACGTAGAGAATGATTATCAAAAATGATATACTACTGCAGGCAAAAAAAAAATCTGAATCTATTCACTAATTCTTCTGTTTTCTGTGGAAAATATAAAAAATTAAAGTGGTATTATTTTTCCATTGGCGTATTCCTCAGCTTCTTTCCTGTCATTGCAGTGGACACAGAAAGACATATAATGTCCACATTCACTAGCCAGCAATTCTTCTGAGCACTGTGGTGTATTGGATTCATCTGGGAGCTCTGGAATCATTCTCTTTCATAGCCGTGTTATAAACCTCTGAGATGCCAGAGTTTGCTGAGTCCTCCTAGGTGTGCTGCATCGCTGGGCTAGTCCATGGAATCTAACTCCATCTCTATTACCCACAAACCTAATCCAGATCTTTCACAGCAAAGCTGTATTGGTGGCTGGAGTGTTAGAATGAAATATTGGTCAAAGTAAAAATGGAAGAAATATCAGGGCTAGAGATACAGCTCAGATGGCTTGGGTGAAATGGCCAAACTTCAGGCTGTGATGGTGCAAGCCAGTTAATTTCAGTACTTAAAATGGGGAGGAATGGCCATCAGAAATTAATAGTCATCCACGTATGTGTGTGTGTGTGAGTGTGTGTGTGTGTGTGTGTGTGTGTGTGTGTGTGTGTGTGTGAGTATGTATTGAATTTCAGGGCATTTTGGGTTGCCTAGGATCCTGTTCTTTCAAAATAAAACAAATCAGAAAATCTACCTTGTTCTGTATACTGTGAAGAATTTTTATAAACAGAAATAGGTGAGTATAAAATTGATCTTCTAACACATTAATGTATATTATTTCTTAAATATAGTCGATTTACAAGATACTTTGGAGCCAGTTTCCAAAGCAAAATAAATTACTGCCATAGAGTCTATTCTTACTGCAAAGTAAAGCCATTCAGATCATCTGTGTACCAGAAAGGGTCTCCCAGCAGCACTTGTTACTGATTCCATTTGACAAGTGGCTGCTTCTCGATAATTACTGTACAAACCATTACTTCCAAAATAAATTAAACTCTCATCACTTTATCCTGCTCTTCTACATTCATTAATAAGAATCTTGTAAAATAGGTGGCTGCACCTGCATTAGTAAGTGCAGAAGCTATACTGAAAGACTGTGTGTGCTTTTGAATATCTTTTGTCTTTGAGAGCTACACTGAACTCATCTATGATAAAAGTCCTGGCAATTTTGTCAGTGAGGGATTGGGTGGAACCAAGTCCTAAAATCAAAGGGGATTAAGTCATTTGAATTTAGTTAATAATGCATGCATTTATTATCTGTCTAAGGCCAATTTTAACAGTAAAAGAATGTATGTGCGATTGTGTCCATCCTATTGCCTTTCACTGAGCAGACTCTTTGCTATTATCATCTGAGATGCCGTCTGTTCCTGAATGTCGCCTCACTGGGATTGAACTGGAACAAAAATGGAATGCTTTTATTTTTTTCTCTCGTTTTAAAAATTTGATCGTGGGTCATGCCTGTGGTTTGAACCAGTCAGAATTCATTTTCATTTAGTTCATTTCTATTCATGTTAAAAGATTTTTCTAGCATTCCCAAACTGCTGATCAACACTGAGTAACAAACTGAAGGTAGACACAGAGTAACAATCTAAAGGTAATGTTCCATCTTTTCTACGCTTCCTGGTGTTGAAAATGTATGCGTGCTACTGATGACACATGAGCAGGCTTCTCAACAGACTTCAAGTCATCTGTTTCCCATTCCAAGTGCCTCCATGTATAACATCTTCCTTGAACATTAATTCACTTTTTTTGTTTGTTTGTTTTTTGAGACAGGGTTTCTCTGTGTAGTCCTGGCTGCCCTGGAACTCATCTATAGACCAGGCTGGCCTCGAACGCAGAAACCTGCCTGCCTCTGCCTCCCAAGTGCTAGGGATTAAAGGTGTGCACCACCACTGCCCGACTTAATTCACTTATTATTGATTGATTGACTGATCACCAATTGCCATATAAATGTGCCAATGTTTACTTCTATTTGAATCTCAGTCTGTATCAACTTAGTCATCTCTGCGTGCTGAATGTTTTGTTATACAGAGCCACACATTGCCCCTCAATTAGATCTCTGTGACTGGATTATAAAACTGATGGGCAGCCTCTGATTTTAACTGACTACACCTTTTATAAGGCTCCTGGAGAGAGTTACCAAAAGTTGTTTTAGATACTGCCTCTGTTTCTAACTATGTCTCAAATTTTCTCACCTTATTCTGTAAATAACCTTGCCTCTAGAGATTTTAGAATTACTGCCATAAGACCCCAGAGCAAACAATTATTCTCCAAGACAGTTCTGATATGAGATATAATGTCTCTAAAGATGCCCTGACAAATAGCCACATGATCATGACAGTGTAAAATGAAGCACTTGTGGAAAAGCCTAGATTTTTCTTTCTAAACAAAAATAAAACACCTTTTCTCCCCATAGAATATTATTATATCATAATGTAAGGCATGATTATATTTCTTAATAAAGTACTTATTTTTAATAATAATAATTTTTAATAATAATAAGAGTATACTTAATAAAGTACTCTTAATAAAGACAATATTTTTGTGAACTCCCACATAACCTCATGTTACTGTATTTCATTCACTCTAAATATAATAAAAGTATTTGGAAATGTTTAGTCACTCAGATAGCCATTCTATAATTTATATAGACAATTAAGTTCAAATTCGATGACTCTCAGAAGCTCTTGGATACTGAAAGATTTTTTTAAAAAGCCAATTAGGCTATAATTTCCTAAATAATATTAACAGCATGCCTTCTTATCCATATTTCCTTTACCTCTTTCTCACTCCTTACCCTTGTCTTCATTTTTCATAGTATAGCTTTATATGGGAATATGGTCACTTACTTTTAAGGATAACTGGAATAAAATCATTTCTGTACTCAAAATAATATGACAATCAGTTTCTAAAATCTAATATTTACATAGAAAAGAAGCAGCTTTAATTTTTCCTTCCTTATTTCCTATCGTCATTGCTTAGTTTCTTCTTTCCTTTCCTCTTTTTATTATGATTGTCCTCAAACATGGCCTCTGTTTAAGCCTCCCAAATAGCTGGAGTCATGAGCCCCTATCACCATGAGCAGCTAGAAGAAGCATTATTGTGATTTACATTTTCTTCTCTCCCATCCTGAAAAAAAAAAAAAGACAGTGCTTCAATCTTAAAAAAATAAAACAATAGACTAATTAATTAATATAGAAAATTGTGGTCAAAATAGCAAAGTTAATTTAATTCAATATAACTAAAGCTTTAAAAGACAGTTAGAAAATAAGCAATTCTTTAAAGATAATTGATAGTTCATTTGTGTTAGTCAAATCATGTCAGAAACATTGGAGAAGAGAATAAATAAACTTTATATTGAACCTTTTGCATTGGAAATAATTAAACTTATTAGAATTGCTAATTCAGAGACACTTACACTGTTGATAATGCTAAAAACATTTTCCTCCAAACGAGTTCAATGATCTTATAAAACTTTGAGATTTTTCTAAAGTTTAGAAAATTTATTCTGAGTTAAAGATCTCTTATTGTAACATTTTTTCATGAGCACATGTATGTTAATCTGAAGCAATATAAAAGATTTGCCATATAATTGGTATTAAAACCGATAATAATTAACATTCTAGCTACAGGATTTTTTTTCTTTATATGGAAGAAAAGCTTCTTTGCCTTAAGAAAGTGAGGTCTTAATGTAACAGACCCTGATGACAATCTTGGGGTCTCCAGGTCTTAAGAAGACAGTACTTTTGGCTGTTGTATGTATGCTGCAGAGATGGCCACACACACTAATAATCACAGTTTTGATGATCGTCATCTACATACCTGAAATTCATGGTAAATAAAACAACCACTTTTAAATCAATGCAGCTCCAATACAAGAACACTGATAATGAGGTTGACCAGATCGACATGGTGGCACACTTCCATTGTTCTTTTTCAGTGTTAAATTTCTTGGAATAAATTTATTAAGTAAATTTATGCATTAGAAAAATAATCAAGAATCCTCTATAAGATATCTACCTTCAATCCAAATGACAATAAAAATGAAGGTCAAATTAAGCCCCAATACATCAAATTGCTACACTTTCAGAATGAAGTCTATTTATCAAAACTCTAATGTGTATTTGCTTAAGTAATTCACTATGCAATTTAACATTAAGTCTTTAGGTCTTTGAAGATGAGACATGCCAAACACATTTATATTAATTTATCACAGTAAGGTAGATAATATTTCCATTAGTTTAATAATTGTGAAACCAAAACTCAGGCTTACTTTTTAAATCAGATAATGTTAAATATAAAAATAGGACCAATAACTATTTTTTAGCACTTTTTGTCAGCACACAAAACTCAAGTCCAATTTATCGATCTACATACAGTGAAACCAAATGAGAATCTAAACAATCTTTTATATGTTTTCCCATGAGTACTTATTTTAATTCTTCCACAATGCAGGTTCTGATTCTATAAATTCAATTTGATCCTTTGGTTATTTATTATGTATTATCTAAGACACTTCTATGTTTTTCACCTTGTTTTGTCTTATAGATATTTGTACTTTTGTCTAGCACTATTGTCTATAATATAACCCTGGTTTAGTCAGATTGCCCATCACTGGGACTAAATAACCAAGAAAAACAATTTAAAAGAGGAAAGCCAGATTCTGGCCAGAAATTCATGTCAAGAAATCAAGGCAGAGACCATGAGGAATGTCACTTACTAGATTTTTCTCAAGACCTAGCCATTTTTATATACCCCAGAATAACCAGGCAAGAGGTGACATCATACACAAAGGCTTAGTCTCTCCTACATGAATCACTAGTTAAGAATATCTAGCAAAGAGATGGCTCTAATAGTAGATATGACAGAATAAATTATGAATCTAAGCCCCAGCATGAAAAACCAAGATGGTGCCAGTGATATTGCTAATGTGTAATTGCCCCTGAATTATCACTCAGATAGCTCTAAGTTGTTGGGCAAGGGACCTCTTGAAACTCATAAACCATAGTGGCCACTGTCTGTTCTAGTGAATGAATTCTTAATCTATTTCTCTGTTGCTGAAAACATCACATGCTTTGGTTGCAGGGCATAGAGAAATAAAACTAAAATTGATCTGGAAGATTGCTCCGTTTTGAGTGTCCTTCTTTAGTAATATGATCACTATGAAGGATGCTTGGGACAATGCTCACCAGTGTTGCTAAGAAGTGGCATGATTATTGTTATGAGTTTAACCAACTGATTTCTGGTTGGGCTTAAGCCCCATTCCAGGGAAAGAAAATGATGTAGGCAAGGTGATAACATATTACATTCTGGGTAATTATATTTTTTAAATGCTAGAAAAGTAATAAGGGGATAGGAAGAATGAAATTAAGAGAATGAAATGGAGAGAGAGAGAGAGAGAGAGAGAGAGAGAGAGAGAGAGAGAGAGAGAGAGAGAGAGATTGTAGGAAGGAGAGGACAGGAAGGGGAGAGGAAGAGGGAGAGGGACAAGGACAGGGACAGGGATAAGACAAGGACAGAGAAAACTGCAACAAAATGTCTGAAAGTTATAACATAGGAAAACCTGTAGATTACGTGTTAGAATTTTGCACTCCTACTAAAGTGTGTCTAGAGCAAAAGTCTTTTATTTGTATATGTATTTATCAGTGTTAATTTTATTCTTGATAAAGACAGGATATGCCAGGCAGTGGTGGTGCATGCTGCTAATCCCAGCACTTGGGAGGCAGAGGCAGGCGGATTTCTGAGTTCGAGGCCAGCCTTGTCTACAGATTGAGTTCTAGGATAGCCAAGGCTATACAAAGAAACCTTGCCTCAAAAAAAAGACATTATATGAGATTGCTTCTGACTAGAGAAATACAAGAGAGGAAGACTCCATTAAAGCAGCTGACCTCTTTAATTAAGTGACCTAGAATCATGAGCATATTTAAAACACTAAGGCTCACTTAGGCTACAATAAGTACAATTTTGGATATACTGAAGGAATGAGCTATGGCTTGGAATCTAATCATATCCATGACATTTGACATCAGGATCACTGAAAGCTTACTGATGGAGGACACTAAATAAATACATCAGTGGGATCGTGGTAACTGCTATCAACAAATGAATGGTATTCAGAAAGTCAACCTTTAAGACAGAGAGAAATATCATTGATATAAAGGGATTCATAATAGTATGATATTATGAGAAACAAAATGGTAAGGTATTTGTACAATAATTGACTAGGCAGTAGCATTAAAATTTCCATGTTGAAGAAAAATCAGAATCAGAGTTGGAAACAAGACAGGAAAAGAGAGATTACAGTTTGTGGTCTACTGTGCAACTAGTCTTTTTGGTGCTTTACATGAGTCATCATATATGTTTTCCCAAACAACTCTGGAAAGAAGTACTTTTGCAGTAAATTTCCACAGTACCAGAGTCCTTCAACTATGTAAATGTCATTGGCTCTAAAACCTAGGAAGCTACTCAGTCTCGTTAGTCATCCCATAGACTCGGTTGTAACACATGAAATCCCATGATTGATTCCTTGGTACAGAAATACAGTAGTGTTTGTTGCATTACTCCTGTTTGATAGCTGATAAGACTATGAAGACACGAGATTCATTAGCATTTCATAGTCATGAGACTATTTTTCATTATTTTCATAAGACCCTACAACCCTCTACTTTCTAGTGAACTCAATATAAACTCACTAAAGACAGTGTTTACTATTTTAATGTGCCTTCACAAGGCCTCCTATGCAGAAATTTTGATGTTATAACTGGTCATAAGGACTGTGCTAATTAGCATATAACAGTATCATGAACTTGAAAATGCTCTATATTTCATAAATACCAAATTAATTATCCTTTAATATCCTTTTAAACTGATTCTCCATCTAGTGATCTATAGTCCCTAAATACAGAGGGAATGAGGTTTTTCCCCCTTGAGATTCTTTTTAGATTTGTATTTGTAGATGAGAGAACCTGAGAATATTGGAATTAGAATTCCTCAGAAACAGGTTATCAGTTCATCTTTTGTCCAGGCAGAAAAAAAATGTTTTCTCTATTGTTTGCTTTCATATATGATAGCCTAACCAACAAATTTAGGGCTCCACTCAACCTTCTAACTTTGATCAGAACTGGATATAAATAAGCATAGGCCAAACACAGACCATTGATAGCATAAGGATGAAAATTGTTAGTTCAGTGCAGCAAATATTTTAATAAAAATGGCAACTGATGTTTCTGTAAATTGAGCATCATATCTAATTAGCATATGAACATCCTGAGTTTTTGAGAAATTTTGTGTAAGCAAACCTGTGAAAAGCAACTACCTATAGACCAATTCTCTTCCATTATATCAGATGTCTTATAAAATATATTTTCTGGCATATGGAGAAACACACCTTTAGATGGAGAAATTTAACCTTCACTGGAAATGAGGCAGTGGATTAAAATATGAGTTTCTCTTCAGTATATCTCTTTGAAAATCCATCATATTGTTGTAAATAACCCCAAAAGAAAATAATTAAGTACATATTTTTTTAAGAAAATATAGTGTATACTTGTGAGTTGAAGGTGTTGTGGGTGAGTTGATGGCCCTCTCCTTCCACTGGAAGTCCAGCTTGACTGCAAGATGTGGCCACTTTAGTCTCCATATGCACGGCTGGTAGGAGTCTCAGCTGAGGTCTCCCCACAGACTCTCTGGAACCTCCCCTGTCCTCAGTCTCCAGCTACTCTCTGAGATGCCCCTCATCTATTCCATAATCCCTCCAGCCCTCTCCCATAACCTGTCTCCCCGCAGCTGATCCCATTTCTGTTCTGCTCCTCTTCCCCTCTCCTATCCAGTTCCCTCCTTCCATCCACTTTCAATGATTATTATTTTGTTTCCTCTTTTGAGTAAGATTCACTCATCCTCCCTTGGGACCTCCTTTTCATTTAGTTTTTTTGGGTCTGTGCATTGTAGCATGATTATCTAGTGCGTTGTGGCTAATATCCATGTATAAATGAATATACGCATGTGTGTCTTTCTGGATTTGGTTACCTCACACTCAGGATGATATTTTATAGTTCCATCCATTTGCCTGGAGATTTCATGATGTCCTTGTTTTTAATAGCTGACTAGTACTCCATTGTGTAAAATGTGACACATTTTTTTTTTATTCATTCTTCAGATGAAGGACATCCAGGTCATTTCCAGTTTCTAGCTATTATTTGTAAGGCTGCTATGAACATAGTTGAACAAGTATGTTGTTCCTTATGGTATAATAAGACATCTTTGGGGTATATGTACAGGAGTGGGTACAGGTAGGTCTTGAGGTAGAACTATTCCAAATGTTCTGAGAAACCGCCAGTTGATTTCCAAAGTGGTTGGGCCAGTTTGCCCTTCCACCAGCAATGGAGGAATATTCCCCTTGTTCCACATCTTCTACTGCATCTACTGTCACAAATTTGTCCTGCCTAGAAGATTTTCAGCTATAAAAATGGAGAAGAGATTGAGGGAATGGCCAACAAATGAGCGGCCTAACTTGAGACACATCACTTATAAGGGAGCCAGTCCATAACAGTTTAAAGATACTTTGCTATGCTTGCATACAGGAACCTAACATAACTGTATCCTGAGAGGTTTATCCTGCAGAAACAGATACTGAGACCCACAGCCAAACATCAGATGGTGCTTGAGGAGTCTTAAGGAAAAGTAAGGGATAGAATTGAGTGAACTGGAGGAGTCAAGGTACCACAAGGAGACCTACATAGTCAACTAACCTAGGCACTTGAGGGCTCACAGAGACTGAAGTATCAACCAAAACACATGCATAGGCTGGACTTTGACACAGTACAGATTTGTAGCATATGCGTAGCTTGATCTTCATGTGGTTCCCCTAGCAATTTGAGTAGACTCTGTATTGGACTCTGTTGTCTAACATTGGATTCTGCTTCCTAACTGGACTGCCTGGTTGGGACTCAGTGCGAGAGGATGTGCTTAGTATAGGGTGTACCCAAGGTGGGTATCCTCGTCTATGAAGAGAAAGGAAAGAGGTAATGGAAGGAAGTGTTTGTAAAGGTGGGACTGGGAGTAGAAGGGAAATTGAGGGGCCATCATCAGGAAATAAAGTGAATAAATAAATTAATTGATAAATTAAATTTAAAAGAAAACATTGATACTTTTCCAATCCAGTCAGGAACCATGCAATGCACATACTTGGCAGTACGCATATTAGAAAATAGAGGAAGAAAGATTCCCCAGGCACCAGATAAGGGTGAAAAGTTTTAATTAGATGTCATCGCTATCAATTTAAGTTGGTTTTAAAAGTGGGGGTCAGTCCAGCTTTCTATTGAAAGTAGAAGGCAGATGACAGATCTGAGTGGCCATGTTGAACTCCGGTTGTGTGTGTTTCTGCTAAGAATGTAAATTTCAACTGTCAGGTCTTTTTAAAACATAAGAAACATCATCAGAAATTACAGCAGAATATTTGATTTCATATTTCATATTACTCTCCAAAATAAACGCTTACAAGGCCTCTGTCTTAGTATTAAAGTCTGCTACATTCAATAAATTCAGACAAAAGTTTTTCTCATAACTTGCTCCATATCAATTCAGAAAGTCTAAGAGCATCACCTAGGCTCTGAAATCTGCTCCTTTCCAAGAGCGGTTGTATGGTGTCCTGGTTCAGCTCAGTGTTGGTTACTTTTCTTGATGCTACAACAAAATACTTGACAAAAGCAAGTTAAGGAAAGGTAGGTTTATTCTGGAAGATATATTCAAACAGATATATTCCAACATGGCAGGAAAGAACCGGAGATGCTGATTACATTGTTATCAACAGTCAGAAGGAGAAAAAAAAAAAAAACAGGTAAGATCTGGTTGTAGAATCTCATCACAGCCCCTGGCTATGCACATTCTCCAATGTGGTTCTACCTCCTCACTATTACATAAACCTCTCTAATAATATCATCAACTAGAAAACACGTGTTCAAATACAAGAGCTCATGGACTTTTCCCCACTGTTTGGGGGTGAGTATTACTGGAATTATTATTTACTGTTGGCATTATTATTATTACAAGTAATATTATAATTATTATTTACCTGGCTTATAACCTTTACCCTCTCTTCTCTCCTGGTCATCCTTTGGCTAGCTTTTCTGTTATTCCTCAATGCCAGATTATTCCCTTTCCTCTTTTTAACTTCTGAGTCCTTAGTTTACATGTAGCTTAAATTTTGGTGTTTTCTCTGTGACATGAGAGCCCTTCCATGGTAAGACTTTATTCTTCCATCTTGATCGTAACAGATCACTTTCTGCACCAGCAGGACTGGTCTCTGTTCCCCACAGTTGAATTCAAGACCTGTCACGTGTCCTGGCATCTGTCTGGCAACTACAGAATGCAACCTCTCCCCTTGTGTCTTTGAATAGCTTGCTGTTTCTAATTACCTGTCTAGTTGCACAAATGTTACCTTCACAGTAGCCTTTCTGGGCCTCAGTTTATAGTAATCTCTTTAGAAGTATCTCATTAAGTATACAAAACCTCAACATTATCTGAAGATATCACACTTATTTTGTTTGCCTGAGCAGAAAGAGCATCCACAGAATGCAGCTCCTGCAGGGGCAAAATCCCTGTTGTCATGCCCTTGACCGAGACTGCTACATCCTGGGATGCAGTCATTGTGACTGAATAAAGAATCTGTACATATTCGAGCCCCTTTTCCTATTTAGATAACAGTAAAGAATCTAGTTTCATCATTTTACAAAGAATATACCAAATTATATTTTGGAATAGTTTGACTGATTTAATGATCCATTCTTAAAAGAATGCTCAAAGTAAGATGCTAACATAATGAAATAAAAGATGTAAAATGTTCATGGCATCTATTCCTTGGAGTCTTTGGCTAGTGCCATTAGCTTTCTCAGCACTAAATTCACAAATGTAAGGAAAATTAAAAATAAATTACCTCCTTTTCTTTTCACAGCAGTACCACTGTCTTTGAGAGAAGCCCCAAGAGGGGACACGGGGTCAGTTTGCACATAACCAGCAAGGTTGAAACACTATTTCAGTTTGGTTGTAATCTTCCCTTTATGGGAAGGCTAACATTCCAGTATTATTAAAAATGCAAGCCCATAAGACATAAAATGACTTGCTTATTGCTAACATTTATGCAAAACCACTTAAAATGTTAAAAATATTAATCTCCTACCCTATGTAGCAATTAATGCTATGAACATGACTACAATCATTTTGTTTCCACAGGAAACATCACCAGCAATCTACATTCTCTTCTTCTACTTAATTAACATATATATATATGTATATATATATATTTCCTTCAAAGTCATAGGAAACCACTGTAATTGCCTTTGTAAATTTGACTAGTCTCCAATGAAGAACCAATTGGTAAATTAAATGCAAGTAATTTGAAGCTTTAAAAAAAATCAAGCGTATAGACATCCTTCTCTCCATGTAGCATGAGGTGATCTAGAGGTCAGTGGAGGAAAGAAAAAAGTAAGAATTCTTAGATCTACCTTTGATTCTCTGTTGAATTGTAAGAAAGATTTTGAAGACCATTCCATTTGTCAAGAAGAAATTCTGCTATATGAAAATATTATACTTTATAATCAGCCATAACATTGTTGACAACATAGTTGTGTGCTGAACGGATTTGCTGCCAAAGACTAAGCATGTGTGTGTGCTCAGAATAACACCACAGACTCTGCAAAGCAGAAACAAATGATCATGGTCTGCATGACAAGGAGGAAAATAATGTTTGTATAACTTACTTACATATTTCCAGATGAGAAAAACAGACAAGAAAATGGTCAAGTGAGGAATGAGATAAGCCAGAGGAATGAGATAAGCCAGAGATAGTTGCGGCCGCACAGTGGCATGCATTATTGATGCTCATTATTGATGGACTCTGTAGTTTTGACTATGGATTTTGTACTTGTGAATTGTCCTACTCACTAATATTTATTTGTAACCCCCAAATCAGCATTAGTGATGCCTTTCTGGGCTTTGTGCACATGTACATCTTTAGATCAATATAAGCTCTTTGCGTGACCAAGAAGGGGATGCTCTGACTTCCTGTTTCAGTGTTCATGTTATAAACAGATATCGGCTTAGTGGAACATTAGAGCTATAGTCTTTGTAAGTTTGTGGATTTTGCTGATGATTTTGCTATTTGAAATGTTCACAAACATAGTGCTGAAATGTGTCTAGTGGTTTGCTAAGAGCAAGAAGTTTATGCTAAGACTTATCGAAGAATATTTTTTATGATATATGTCTGGAGTGACATGAGTGTTATTGGCTTTAATGTTCGTGAATTTCGTAGCTAAAATTAAATAAATTGACTAAAAAATACACAGAGTAAGGCTATTAATAATTGATGAAAATGTTATTATCAGAGACTGACAGGAATCTAAATTTATATGTCCCCCATATGAAATTATTCAGTATTTGCTAATTCTGTTCTGTGTTGGCTTTCTAGAATATAACTATCTCAAACAATGGAAGCCGGAGGGAGTGTAGTGCGCACATATATGTATATATGTTTGTGAAGGCAGACAGAAAGGAAAACAGATCTTGATCAAGTGTTAATTACTTACCTAGAAACAGAATTCAAGTCAAGAAATAATCAATACAATCAGGAGAAAAAGTGAAACCAAATTCAGAGTGCAACAATGGTGGAGGCAACCGGTGATTACCTCAGCATTGTGTCATTGTAACTGTTAAATTGACAGGGTGTGTAGGGGGTGTGTAGGGGGTGTGTAGGGGGTGTGTAGGGGGTGTGTAGGGGGTGTGTAGGGGGTGTGTAGGGAGGGACTGAAGGGTTGAGGCAGAACACCATATCACAGTTGAAATCTCACTATCACTTTATGTCATTCTTTTTACAAGATGAAGAAAATAATCATCTCATAGGATGATTAGAACGGTAAGACATGAAATCAAAGCTTGAAGTAGTAGTATTTAGAATAGTATCAAACCATATGGCACAGATTCAAGACACACAAGAATGATTTGATTATTATTAAATAAAACCTTAAATTGATTCATAAGCTTTTTGAAACAAACCAGGCTCCACGATTCTTTATCTTCTGCTCAGTGCTCTTCTTCTCATGCCCTCCTTGGAGCACAGAGGGACCAGTTAGGTAGACTTACCTCTAGGTGCTGCCATGATGGGCAGTCTAAGAAAGCACATGTTGCCAATAAAATTTTCCACTGGGTAGAGTATTGAGTGAAAGGACAAATCTTATAGAAGGTGGTTAAGAGAAAGTTTACGAATTTTCTCCTAAAATTGTTTCTACAGAACAGAGATACTAAAGCAGACTGTTTCAGTTACTTTCCAGCCAATTGTCAGTGTTCATAAAATAAAGTAGACTTCTTGTCCCTAAGAATAAAGCAAATTTGCCTCTATCTAAAGCTATACTATCATCCCCTATTGCTGTATCTCAGGATTTTGACTTACTAGAGCCATGCTGAGACTTCTAAGGTAGGAGTTGCTTTTGACAACCTAAAATCTGGGGAATTCTCAATATGCATCATCATTTGTGGTAATCTCTCTCTCTCTCTCTGTCTGTGTGTGTGTGTGTGTAAATACAAATGTACTAGAATATATGCAACTCTATTCCCCCTACATATGCACACATTTGTAGGCAGTAGGTATATGTACATGTTGGTATGTTAGTTGGTATGTTAGTTCTGTTTTATATCTCTGAGAATCACAAGTAATTAATGTATTTAGTGTCATATAGTTACAAGTCTACCTTAAAATTCTGTGCAGAATTTATGCAAAGTTTGATTTTGTGTGTGTGTGTGTGTTTGCATGTTTATATGTATGTGTTCAAGCTGTCATTTCACATGTGAAATGGAATAGTTTATTGTACAACTACTATTTGAAGCTATTTAGCCCATGTTTTTGTATCCACATGAATGGCTGGCCCTGGACTGCTGAATGCAGTCTACAGATTTTATATCTTTGCTGGCTGGATTAGATGAGATAACATTGAAGAATGCTTCAAAGAATGTTGCCTTGATTTTTCACCCCTCTTTCCCACAGGGATGCTGGTAAAAGTTCATGTTCTCAACTAGGGAAGCTTATCATTTTCTAAGAAATAAAATCACTTTATATCCATTCAGTTAGATGTCTGTGTGTATATTTAATAGAAGTCATTTTATAGAACACTGGCAAGAAGTGAACATATCTAACTTAACTCTCTCTACTGCTTAGTTTATATCTTAAATTAAATAATGGTTCATCTTAGCCATCTATACTGACTTTAAACTTTAGATACACTTTCATGGAGAAGATTTATTAGAATTTGTCAAGAGTTGGCTAACAAATAATGTGTCAATTTCTACAAGTATTACAGCAATATAACAGTGTAGTGCTTTTTTTTTTAAAAAAAATATATCCATGTATATGGGGGCATAGCATGAGAAGAGGAAAAATTGTATTACAGTAAATTGTCCCCAGTGTACATTATTTATTTTATATTTGAAGGTTAATGAACTCTGAGCCATGAAAGTTCACCTCATTGAATTTCATGACTATTGCAAACAGGTAAAAAGACTTTAAGTCATGTCATCATAGTTGCTAAATCATGTTTATTTTTATCCATTTCTACACTAAGACAAAGGCATCCCTCACCACTGGAGAGCACAGCTAATATATGAAAAGACCATTAAACTCCCATGATTTAAGCACGATAACTGTCTCCTGTGTCTATACAATGTATCAAAGCTACATTAAGCCATTTTAGCTTTTCAGTTTATGCGAACTATTCACCAAGAGACCAACTATTACATTTAGTTGCACTATTTTCAATGACCAACATGGCTTTAAATAAATTTTAGGGTAAAAACAATTCCAAGAGATAAAACATACATGAATTTTCCTCAGTGCATCACAGGCTCAGAATCTCTTAGAATCCCTAAGCAGCTAAACTTTGTCTACGGCTAACATGAATTCCAAGTAGTTAATCACAATGAAAAGGAAAAGATAACCAACCTATTTCAATACTTCTGGATTTCCAAAATAAACGAATCAATGTGAAATGTAAAAATACCAGAAAAAGGGGCAAGACTCATTTTGAATATAAGATACAAAATGATAATTGCTTCTTGATAAAATTTTTGATCTGCTGAAATTACTATTTTTATCAGGACATTGTATTGTAAACACGCACATCCCAGGACTGCTAGCTTATGAAAGAGCAAGCTTTGGAATTTTACCTGGAAGGAACAGTTGAGGAGTGGGAATGATGGGCCAAGTCATCCATAAAGACAGCAGACGAGCACAAAGGAGCTATTGATGGCCTTTGTCTGCAGCACACAGAAGCCTGAGGGAAGCCCCACTGCAGTCCTAAGGTCACATGATAGAAAGTTTTATGTTTGTTTCTGTCATTGGGCAAACAAAACCCTTTTGAGTGCTGAATTGGGCTCTTGTTTTGAGTCTGCAAGCTGCATCTAATTGTTAGCCATGAGGACTGAGCTGTTACTCCTCTTCCTCTCCCCTTTGGGTTTATGGTGTTAACTCTGTGGGGAATGTGGACTGACATCCTGAGATAGACCACTGACCTCTCTTGAGTTCACATATCTTCTAGAATTTTCTTCTATCTTTCTCTGTCTTTCCTACCACCCCCACTTGCTCATTCGATCGCTCTCGCTCTCTATTTCTCAATCTCTCTGGTGTCTCTGTGTGTCTCTTTCTGTGTCATTCTGCCTGTCTGTTCCTGTCTCTGTCTGTCTGTCTCTATTTCACTGTCTCAGTCTATGTTTCTCTATGTCTTTCTGTGTCAGTCTGCTTCTCTCTCTCGCTCTCTCTCTCTCTCTCTCTCTCTCTCTCTCTCTTTTAATTCAAAGGAAATGTCTCAGGATCTTCCAATATCTTTGCTTTAATAAACAATGTGAGTTGGGCTTCCTGAAGCCAGTTTAGCAATCTTCCTTCAGAGCAGGATGCAACACTATCAGCACAATTCAGCTTTGCTCATCAGGGTCTGTGCAAATTGTGAGGAAAAGTGCTTTGAGGGAGCCCTTCCTGCTTTCTTTGGTCCCTGTGATCTGAACTCACTTGAGGTTCTGAGGTGCAAAATTTGATGACTTGGCAGGAAAAGATAAATCTCACTTTTTAAATGCATGCTAAAGATTGTATTCTTGTTGAGGGAGCCATAGATTGCAACTGGAGTCATATTTTAAATCCCTTGATTGTGGCAGGCTTTTAAATATATACATTCACTTTGAATTAAAAGTATCCAGAGAAATGAGAATAATTTCTCCTCTTTGTGGCTAGACTTTGAAGTGGAGAAATGTGGAACTAAAAGCAAATAGCATAACCTGTTTTAATCAAAAGGAGTCTAGCAAGAAACAATCAATTAAAGAACAGTCTGATTCTCCACGACATCAATGTATGAAAATCTGTTAGACGCCAGATTGTGTCTCAAGACACATATGATGAACTGAACAAAATGACCTGCTAATAGCTTTTACGGGTAATAAATGCATCATGTTATTGGTAATTCTGCAGATGGTAAATCAAGCTAATATTGAAGCTGAAACAAGCTACTTGTTAAATATAGCTTGAAAAGCTCCTCTCCCTTATTCAAAACCTGGTTTGCATGGAAAAGAGGGATGATCAGTCCTTAGACTTCAAAGCATCTTAAATGGATAAACATTCCCTCCTCCATAAAGACATTTTAATTTTTAAATCCTTAGCAGTGAGCATGCCTGAAGTAAGTCTAAGCCATGCAATGTTATGTTTATTTAGATTATGAGTAGGAACTAAAATGTAAAACCTGTGCTGAAATTGGAGTGTGACTCTGCTGCATACAATGCGCATTAAGGCACATTTCCCATCAGCATTTGGAAGGCTGACCTGGCAAATTTGAACATGGAGTACAATCCATAGTAACAAATAATGAAGGGATGGGCATGTTGTTTATATTACTGACTCTCATGGGCAGTCATCAGATATGTACAGAACACTTTAGCTTCAATTTGATTGCTGTAAAAAACCTGATATAGGTGGCAAGACAAACAGATATAGAATGGGGAGGTAGGAGAAAGGAGAGACAGACAATGGTCCAAGAGAATATTCACAGGAAGCAGAGAACTGTTATAAGTGATGGTATACAAAGGGGAAAAATCAGATTAAAGAACAAATTAGCTTTTCAGATAACAAGTCAAATTATGGAATCCCCAAACGTGCCCTTCCCATCTTTGTATTCATTTTAATTAGCCTGATTTTTTTTTTTACTTTGACAATCCATATGTCACGAAAGTATATTCACTGATTGTTATTTTAAAGATAAATTCTTGCTACTTCCCATGTGCAATGACATACATACAGGGAATTGTTAATATTAGGTTTGTATTAAAATATAAATTGCAAATGATATATTTCTTTACAAATGTTTCCCTATATCTGCATGTAAAATGCACATATATTGTGATTTTTATGAACCTCTAGTTCTAGTACAGTTCTAAGATAAAAATAGACCTTGTGGGATAAAACAATGTTTTCATTTGTTACTTTCTCTTTAAGAAAAGTATTTACATCTTATAAAATCAATCTCTGCTAGATGAATATATTCTGTGTTGCATTTCACTATTATATGGATCATACTAAAGAAAGTCACTTAATTTTAAATAATTAAGTTATTTAAAACATTTTTTTGTTTTGCTTTTAAGACAGGGTATCTCTATGTAGCTTTTTCTGGAACTTGTTATATAGACCAAGCTATGTTCACAGACTTCTGCATGCCTTTGCCTCTGATGTGTTGTGATTAAAGATGTGCACCACCATGCCCAGAAAACTCTAATTATAACAAATTTTTAAGTTATAACAAACTGTTAACTGTTTATTAATATTCTCATATGATTTTTCATTAGAAAGGGAATCCTATCTTTCAGCGTTGAGAAAAATAGCAAGATATCACCTTGTTGGAGAAGTGACATTCACTAACATTAACATCTATTAATTTACTGTACCATCAAAACATTTGAATAGGGTAAACCATAAGCCAAACCGTAGAGCCGGGAATCGTTACAATCACCAGTCCTTCAGTTTGCCCCACATATGTGTTTTCTGCATTTAATGCCTTCCTCAGTTCTAAGTCACCTTGTCTTTACCTGGGGTCCATCATTATCATTCTCACCTCTGTCTGTCTCCCCTATTAATTCACCTGACTCCAGCACTATGGTAAAATCATACATACGATAATATATCCCTGCATTATTTAGGACTGTTTTAGCTTAAAGTAACGCAAAGCCCAACTGAAAATGACATCAATAATAAAGACATTTATGATTTTATACAATAAATACCCAAAGGTAGGTCATGTCCTGAGGTAGGGCAATGATCAGCTCAACCTTAGGAACATGGAATGCCTTTCATTGCTCTCTGCACCTTCAGTGTACCTATGTAATTATGTTCAGTGCATCTTCAGTGGCCATTCTGTTGAAAATTCCCCTTTATTGAAAGGCTTCCCCTTTGCCTTGCATTCTAAGACTTGTTTTCCATTTGTAGAACATCTGGTGACCTTCACCTGGTATCAGAATACACCTGTACAACCAACTAACACAATCACATAAATTGCTACAACATTTAACTTGCAGAAACAATATATTTGTCTTATAAGTGACTGAGTCTAGCTCCAGGAGGTCAAGAATGACTATGCTTTCCTGGCTAAGGGAAATCACATTCCTGTAAGAAAATCCTACCTACTCTGCACTCTTCTAGCCCTTGATCTTAGGCCTCCTCTCCTTCCTGTATGCATGGCCCTTTGTGAAACTGTGTTGGACAATAGATCCTTCATGTTCCCAGGGCTCCTACCCTTGAATTTATATGAATTTCTTCCCCCAAATGTCTCAAGTCTTAGCTTTTGAATGGTTAGCAAAGTTTGGTCCAGTAACCCTGACTTGCACTTTTAGACCAAAATCCTTTGTTTTCAATATGGTAATTAGAGTGTTTGACTCCGTTAGAAAAAGGAAAACATAAAGAGTCTAATTTTGGAAAGCAAGAATTGTTACAAATTACCAATTAGATATTCTCTTAGCAGAAAAAAAGTCTTCCACATATTCAAACCTAAGTCACTAATTTGGTAATTGAAATCAAGTAGTAATTCTTGGCTCCTACCAATCAGGACTCATTCCTTCACCTTATGAATTTGAGGTTGAGAGTTTTAACCACGGATGACAGGGAGATTAAAGAACACTTAAACAGCCTTCAGCTGGGAAATTTATTTGGTTGCCAATTAAAGTTGGAAAAGATGTAAATAAAAAGAAGCCCACATGCCAGGTGTGGTGTTACATGCCTTTAAGCACAACACTAGGGATGGCGAGGCAAGAGAAGGTCCATAAGTTCAAGGCCAACTTGGGGTACATTGTAAGTCTCAAAATAGCCAGAAATTCAAAGAGAGACACTATCTCAAAACACCAACAAAATCAACAAAACCAAAAAGCCTAGAACTAGGTTTAAGGTCCTGGAGTTCCTTTAGTTTTCTCCTAAACATCATTCATACCTATATCTTCAGAAACACTACATGAAACTCAGTAGGGAGCCTGAACTGTAGCCCTCATATTTTTTTTTTTAATCAGGAAATAGGATAATGAAAAAGGTGAAAAGGCATAATATTTCCTTATACAAGTATTTTACCAGAAATTATTACATGAATCCATGTAGCTTCAGCAGAAGTTATAAGCCATCATTTTCCAACTGATGCCATTGACTAATACAAGTAAAAAATACAATTCTTTTTAACAACAGCACAAAGGTATAATAATACCAAACATATCCTGTCACAGAGATCCCTGTTCAATGGCAAAGCACATGCTGATAAATAAAACAGTTTTAATGTTATGAAATACAAGCATGGTATGGCTTATCCCCACGTCTCCTCATCCTAAATGTTCAGAGACAGAAGATCAGAAGCCTCAGTTTTTCACAAAGAAAAGAAAATAACTGTAAATAAATATTCCACATGGCAGAGCTGTGCATTTTGATTAGAAGTTTCTTGGTCAACTAACTTAGGGGTATAGTACTTGCCTAGCATGTCAAAGACTCGGGTTTGATACCCAGTACTCAAGAAAAATACTTCTTTTAGATATACCTGGATGAGGAGCTTTTTTATGGAGAAGAAACCATTAATATGAACCTTTGAGACAATGACTTATTGTGCTGTCCCTACTGTCAAACTCTTTGGTTAAATGTAACTGGTTTCAGAAAACAAGCATGAATGAATTTAAATACACACAAGGTGTAAAGGAAAGAGTCATGACCATGGTCTCTATTTAGACTTCTGTAGCAGTGTAATGATTTTGACCTGCATCAAGGCCTTGCTTCTTCTTTCCTAACCACCCATATCTGTGTACAATCATGATTTCTGATTCGCATGTCTCCTTTTGTGACATGGAAAAAACCTTACGAGGGTCAACTGAAGACTACATTTACTCTAGTCTGTGATTCTGCTTCCAATTCTTGTTCTCCTACTGGGGACATGGCTCCAATTTTGATTCAGGTTCCTCTTGGATATATAATGAAGTGAAATGTGTTCAGAACCAATCTTTCACACAAATTCAAATACATAAAGTTCTACCTGTTTTTGCTAACAGTACTAATAAGGACACACATAACAGTCTTCAGTATAGAGGTGTTTCCTAAAAACATGCTTGCCCACTGCCAGGATTCAGTCTGAATCACACCCATTGCTTTATGTTTTCCAGTAAGATTTTGTTACTGACATTATGAGAGGAACATAATTGTGTCTTATTTATGAGAGAAATTTACATTATGAAGTCTATAGCTATTTATATAGGAGGCCTCAAACTATTAGTAAGTCATTTATCACTAGTGAAAGGAATGTTGATACATGCTTCTAAGCCTTCTAACATTTATGAAATAGTGGTTAGGAGCTATTAGCAGTGAGTAATGAATAAATGAGCTTTTGACAAAGAAACTTGACAGACTTTCATTTTTTCTTTTTCTTCTAATATTTAGAGATTCTGCTGTCACTGACTGATGTGGAGATAACCTATTTACACTGACTCAAACTTGTTGACATTTAAGTGTTAAAAAAAAGAAAGAAACCACTATCTAAGCAGTGGCAAGAATATAGAAATGACATTCACGAATATTTCCAGCTGTCAACAAGTCCGTTTCATACTAACTGTGAGCCCTTGAAGTACTGTGTGTTTTGCAAGAGTGAGAAATACTGTTACCTCAGTTGTTTTATAATTTTTATTTTTGTAACCATATACTTGTCTGTACTAATTAGTAAAATATCCTGAGCTGTTTCTTTCCTCCCACATCTATTGTACACAATTCTCCGTTTAAACATTAGCAGAAAAAAAAACTCAGGCATTCAACAGACAGATGGAACAGGTGATCGCTCACAAGAAACCAGGGACACCACCATCCCATAAGAAAGAATTTAATTGCTCTCTATTTTTAGTAAGTAGGTAAGAAGAAGTGCAAACTGTTAAATATCCCTATGTATACTAATTGTAGAAAAAATTAAATAGTAATATCACTTTTCTTTTATCTTCCAGCAGAAATTATAACCTTTGCTTTGAGGAGTAAATTAAAACAGAATGACAGTAACAGAAACTCTTACTGATGTCTCGGTAAGACATCCACCCCATCTCTGTTCACTCTGTTTCCAAGATAAGTGTTCTCTCTTTCTCCCTCTCCCTCTCCCTCTCCCTCTCCCTCTCCCTCTCCCTCTCCCTCTCCCTCTCCCTCTCCCTCTCCCTCTCCCTCTCCCTCTCCCTCTCCCTCTCCCTCTCCCTCTCCCTCTCCCTCTCCCTCTCCCTCTCCCTCTCCCTCTCCCTCTCCCTCTCCCTCTCCCTCTCCCTCTCCCTCTCCCTCTCCCTCTCCTCCTCCTTCTCTGTGTGTGTGTCTACTGTCTTCTTTCCTGAGAGGAAGGAGGATTAAGAACACAAATTGATGGCAGGAAAGCTTATAGAACACCCCCCCTCTCTTCTGAAAAATATCTTACTGTGAAATGAGTTCCTTACTGCTGCATGGTTACCCTGTGAAAGAATGTTAGTAATTTCTTTTTTTTAATTTTTATTATTTTTATTTTTATTAGATATTTTCTTCATTTACATTTCAAATGCTATCCTGAAAGTCCCCTATACCTTCCCCCCACCCTGATCCCAAACCCACCTACTCCCACTTCCTGGCCCTTGTATTCCCCTGTACTGGGGCATATGATCTTCACAAGACCAGGGGCCTCTCCTCCCATTAATGATCAACTAGGCCATCCTCTGCTACATATTCAACTAGAGACACAGCTCTGGGGGGTACTGTGATGAGTACACACATTGACCTTTAGTTCAAACTCCACTACTTTCACATTGTAGATGCTTAGCCAAATGTTAGGGTTCCTTGTGTCTGTGTTCACATCTGTAAAAGAAGAACTGTTATAGTATGTCTAGCAAGAACTTTGGGGATTAAAGTCACTCAATTCCATTTATGGCTTATCATAATCTGTATTTTACTTCTCTATTTTTTCCATGTCTGTCCCAGTTTCAACATTTTTCTTTTTTTTGGTGTTGTTCTTGGTGTATTGATTGATTGATTGACTGACTGACTGACCAACTGACTGACTGACTGATTTGTTTCTTGAGACAGGGTTTCTCGGTGTAGCCCTGCCTGTCCTGGAACTTGCTCTGTAAACCAAGCGCTGGGATCAAAGGAGTGTACCATCATCACCCAGCTTAGTTTCAACATTTCTGATTTCTCATAGAGGTAGGTGGTGGCTAAACATGTTAACTAAGCATATTAATCATGTGCATAGGATCAGGATAGCTTGAAAGAGGTGGGTTAAAAGTGAATGACATGCATATTGATTTGTGTGAGATTCAGCATTTTGAATATATTAGAGGAGGAAGCCAAGCTGCTACAATTGGGGGAGTTTCTCCATGGAGTTCCACACTCCAGATTTATCTTTTCTTATCCACTTCTTTATTAATATATTTATAGACCATGTAATAAATCATTCCAACAAATAGTCATTTAAACACACACACACACACAAACTACATATACAGATATGTTTGAAAGTTTGTGTTTTTTGTTTGTTTGTTTGTTTTTTTAATGAGAGTACTTTAGCTGAGCCTTCCGGTTCAAGCTCTCTGAAGAACATTGTGTCTACCTCAGTAGATGCATATAAAGGTTTGACCAGGGAATGGTTCTAAGGAGCAGTTCTTAGCTAGTCAGCACAATCAGCAGCAGTATCACAAAGCAGCTCCAAGGAGTGACCCAACCACAGTTCACATGAAAACAAAGGCAGAACTCGCAGATTTGGTGATTCATATTGAGTCTTATACAGCTTTGTTGCATATGAGTACACTTCTAACAATAATGAAAGATATACACATTTCTTATCTGCTCTTTAAGTTATTGATAATTACTTTTTTATTTACAGTTTTAGCTACCTTGAAATTAAGGGAGAATAATCTACTTTAAATTGTACTTGTTAATATTATAGCTAATTCTATGAAAGTAAAAATATTTTAAAATTCAACAGAAAAAGATAATAGCGAAGGGAAGACTAATGTCTTAAATTAGCTAAAAGAAGAAGAAAAAAAGTTGTATACCTTATGCTAACATGAACATTTTAAAAATTCAGACTAGCGTGATGCCATTAACTCTTTGTTAGCTGATGTGTTTTCTTCTGGAACTTTCCTTTCTTAAAATATGTCTTTCCTTTGATAATCACACAACAGAGCAGTTAAATGACTGCCCTGTAGATGCCTTCAGGAAGAGGGTGAGAATTTCTGAAATGAGTAAGAAGTGTGGGAGAGCTTTGCTGCGGGCACCTTCCATTCCACGTCAGTTAGCACTATGAAAAATAACTCCATCCCCAGATTCAACGGATTCTGCCTCTCACTGAGACTGAAACTTTATCTTCTACTTTAAGGGCAGTACTTCAGTGTTACAAAGTTTCTATCTCCTTTGGGTATGTCGTGGAAAAGTTTGTAGAATGTTGTTTCCTTTGAGGTGAAAATCTTTCATATTGAAAGGAAACTATTTAAGGTACAAGATATCAAAAGGGAGGAAAAACAACAGATGTTGGAAAGAGAGGTAAAAAGTCTACCCTCAGTGCTGATTGATAAGATCAAGAAGTACACAGGAAAGGTTTCAGGAAATCATTGAAACTGATCATATTCACTAGACTCCTCCCTCCCGAAACAGACAAATGATAAAGACTATTGGGAGACGCTCTCAAACAAGCGGAATTACCTAGAAGAGGCACAGATCAGCCAAGACACTTGGAAGAAGCAGAAAGTATCTGAAACTACCTGAAAGGCGATTGCACTGCCTGGGAAGGACAGTACAATTCAGATTTGTGATGGGATTTTAGTGATGCATTTGTTTTTGAGTCGTTTATGTTCCTGTAAGTAACCCCTCATCCATATCCCTACAAGTAACCGCAATGTAAACTCATTGACTCACCAAGAGTCGTTGAACTCAGAGTATAGCAGTACCTTTACTTCGATCTGTTATCTGTTCTTTCTCTGGGCAAAAAAAACGATATTTGCTCACATCTCTCCGGAGATAGTTTTACACAGAACTGTAGATGGTATCATTCCATAGTCTACAGACATATCCTGTTCATTTTATTTTTATTTGTTTACTTTTAAGTGGATGGACAACTAAGAGTGGGTATTTATTTATATCTCTCTCTGATTCCTAGGATTTACTAAGAAAAGTTGGATTTTATTAGGACAGTGTTTCCAGGAATGATTTCTCTGCTCCATTTTTTTTTATTTTCTACTGAACCCCACAAGAAAACTAGAATAAATATACAGACCTAGATGAAAAACTAAGGTAATAAAGTTACCTCCAAAATTTCACCTGGCCTCAAGGTAGTATGACAAGAAAGAGACTGATGGCATGGACTAATTATATGCATGAGTAGAAATCTATTTCCTCTTAACAAAAATGTAGGACAAAGTAAGTCACTAAGTCATTCAAGCCCAAGGACATAAATAGGAACCATTCCTCCAGTCAAAGTTATTTATGTGAAGTTATGAGAACTAACTTGTCACAGTGAGGCAACCTCCCACTTGTATAATAAACAAAATGATTTATATGGTAGTATTTCATTTAAGATTTTGAGGCTGTATTTAATCAAATTGCTATTTTGCTTGCTCATTTTTCCTTCAGTGAACTTAAGTAAGGGATTTGAGAACTGGCTTAGTCAATAGTGTTGATAAACAAACACAGAGTTTGGATCTCCAGCACACAAATTAAAAGTTAGGCACAGTAGAGATAAGCTCAGCACTGGGAAAGCAGAAACTGGAGGATACCTGGAGCTCTCTGGATAGCCTGTCTAGCTGAATCATTGTCTTTCAATTTTAATGAGTATGGCAGTCCCCTTCAGCTGCCTGTGGATCAAGTTGTAGAGCTCTCAGTTCCTCTAGCACCTTGTCTGCATACAAGTTCCCATGCTTCTGACCATGACTAGGATAGACCAAAGCTCTGAACCATAAGCCAACCCCTATTAAATGTTTTCTTTTATAAGAGTTACCTTAGTCATAGTGACTCTTCATAGCAATGATAATCCAAAGACAGAAGTTGGTACCATGGTCTGGGGTATTTTTGAGATAGGCCTGATCATACCTTTGTCTAGAAAATGTGGACTTTTGGGACTTCAGATTAAGAAAGCAGTGAAATGCTTTAAGTGGGGATTAATGGGCCACACAAATAGAAAAATGGAAGACATTGGTGCTGATGGTTATTTGAACCATGAGGTCTCAAGAGGTTTAAAAGGAGAAAAATTTTAGCATGTTGGCTAGAAATCCTTCTTGTGATATTTTGATCAAAACTCTGGCTGCTTTTGGCCCTTGTCTGAAGAGTCACCTAGAGGCTATGGGGGAAATACTCAGATTTAATTGCATTGGCAAACAAAATCTCAAAATAGCCTTCACTCTTATGAAGATCATTTTGATGAAACTCATCAAGCTTAGAAAGAGAAAATATAAAATGTGTACTTCAAGGGTTAAAGTGGAAGCAGAAATTAAGGGAGTGGTGACCTCAGCAAAATCCCACTGGGCTATGCATTCATCTTATGAAAAGGAAATAAAGAATATCTTAGGTCCAGCTGTAGTGGTACACCCTTTTAATCTCAGAATTTAAGAGTTAGAGGCATGCATAACTTGGAATTCAAAGCCAACCTGGTCCATGGCAGCCAAGCTTAGGCAGTGAAGGAAACCATTAAAAACAGAAAGCTGGTGAAGATATAATTGAACAAGGGAACCATGCTCCAGCCTCCAAGCAGTGAACCATGGCAGCTTCAGCCACATCATTCTGGCGTTAGAGATAGAAGAAAGGGATGGTGGACTCTTGATCTGTGACTAAGGAAAGTTGCTGAGGCTAAATGTATGGCAGAAGTGTCCCTGCTTGGAGGTCCAGAGAGGCCAGAAAAGGGTTATGGAACCTTCCTCACCAACTAAGGAAAGTTGCTGAGGTCAGACATGTGACAGGGGTGTCCCTGCATGAAGGCCCAGAGAGGCCATTGCATGAAGCTGTGATGGTGAGGCCTGGATTGCCTTGGAAACCCCAAGAGAATAGAGATGCCAGAGCAATGTGATACTGGCCAAGGTAAGCTACTAACAGAGAGAGGAACAAGCCAGGAGAAAGAAGTGTATTGTACTCACCAAAGCTGAAAGAAGTTGGAGATCTTAAGAGCATTTTGACATCAGAGATGGAGAAGTAGAGTTTGGGGTTTTGAAGGTCCAGTGTTTAATCACTGGGCTCCCTTCCCTATATTTTGGAATGGTAACATATATTCTGTGCCATGATGGGCTGGAAGTATGTGATCTTTTTTAGTTTGATTTTACAGGAATTATAGTAAAGAGATTTCCTGAATCTCAGAAGGCATTTTGAACTTTGCACTTTTAAACACTGTTGAGACTGTAGTAGACTATGGGAAATTTTGAAGTTGGACTAAATGTGCTTTGTGTAATCTTATGACTCCAAAATATGGGGGGCAAAGGAGTGGTTTGTGGTATTTTGAATAGTCACAGCCCTAATAAACTCATATGTTTGAATATTTGGCCTATAGGGAGTATGATATCTAGAGGAGTGACCTTATTGGGGTAGATATGGCTTCAGTAGAGGAAGAGTGTCACTGTAGAGACATGTTTTGAGGATGCTCAAGGTATGCCCAGTGTTGGAAACAGTGTAAAACACAGTGCCTTTTGCTGCCTGTGGAGCTAGATGTTGGACTCTTGGCTCATCCAGCACCATGTCTGCCTGCAGGGTACCATGTTTTCCTGCCATGATGATGCATTTTCCTTTATGAATAGAATTGCTTTGTTCATGATGTCTCTTCATAGGAATAATACCCTAAGACTATAAGTGATGCAGTAGCAATAGCAAGGTAGAGAATGTTAATGAAAGATATTTAACCCTCTACATGCATATACAAACAAACTGCTTTCGTATATGCATGCACACACTTGATAAATTAAGCTGGAATGGAATCAAGCATTGTTAAGCATTTGATTATTGTTATGTACTAAGGGCTTGCAAAGAAACGCCTATCTTATTGTCTAGCTCCTTCTCTGATGCTGTAAAGAGATACCATGACCAAGGCAACTTATAAGAGAGAGCATTTAACATTAACTTTGCTCAGAGTTTCAAAGAGTGAATCTATGGCCATCATGGCAGGAATACAGCAGCAGGCAGGCAGGCATCTAAAACAAGCAGTAGCCAAAAGCTTATATCTGATCCACAGAAAGGGGGCAGGAAGTGGTGTTTTGGGGAGAGAGTGAGGAAGTCTAGGCCTGCATTGGACTTTTGAAACTTCAAAATCCACTCTCAGTGATCTATCTTCTTTAATAAGGACACATGCCCTAATCCTTCTCAAAATAGTCCCATCAACTAGGGACTAAATATTCAAATAGATGGGCCTTTAGGGCCCATTCTCATTCAAAACACCATACTTACCTACACAGTAATTCTGGGAAGTAGCTACTATTTTCATCTTTATTTAGTTAGTTATTAATTTGATGATAAAAATGAAGAGAAACTAATCCATAGATAATTTGTATATCAATATTTTATCTGTATATATTAGCTTCAATAAGAAAGAGGCAGTTATTATATGCACTAGAGGATCCCCATTTGAAACAAGGAAACCTTGGGACTTGGAACAGAAGGTACAGGTCTTCTAAACCTTGAATGCAGTGTTTTCTGTCTAGGGAGAACCTAGTAGGTTTATATTGTCACCTGTAGAGGTGCCTCCTGACTCTTCTATTCCCTGAGAGAAATGGAGGACTGATCTCTGCCATGTTCAAGACCACCACAATAATGAGAATATAACTAATAATAGTTTGTGTTAAACTATTTACATTACACAAAAATTTTAAAGCTAATTATTGTTCCAGACAAGATGAGCATTATCATGCCTCGAGCATTCAGCAGTTAGGAAATGGACATGAATACCTTCCAAAGTAGCATGACAAAGATGTCACTTCTTTTGTTGTTGTTGTTTGGTTGTTTGGTTGGTTGGTTTTTTGTTTGTTTGTTTTTTTCGAGACAGGGTTTCTCTGTGTAGCCCTGGCTGTCCTGGAACTTACTTTGTAGACCAGGCTAGCCTCGAACTCAGAAATCCACCTGCCTCTGCCTCCCAAGTGCTAGAATTAAAGGCATGCGCCACCACTGCCCGGCTAAGATGTCACTTCTTTAAAATGGTTATGTTTAAATTGTTGCCAGTTGCCTTGGCAGGACACATTTGCCTCTTGTGGTGGTTTTAATAATAATGTCCAGGCATGGACTCATGTAACTGGATGTTTGGTATCCAGTTGCTGGAACTATTTGAGAAGGGTTAGAGTTGTGCCTTATTGGAATAGTGTGTAAACTCTCAGCTACTATTCCAGTGACATACCTGCCTGCCTGATGTTATTTTCCCCATGTTGATGATCATAGACTAACCCTTTGAAACTGTAGGTAAGCCCCCAGTTAAATGTATTTCTGTTTGGTTTGGCTTATTTGTTCATGTGTTTGCTTTGTGTTGTCTTGGCTGTGATGTAAAACAGTAACAAGACACCTACCACCCAACCTTGTGGAGAGATATTACCACACTGATTTGACTTGACAGTGCTCAAGTCTAATTAGAAGGTATAATCAGTTACAAAAAGGGCTAGTCAATCAAGGGTATCCTCTGTAGTCTGAATGGCAGAATAAATTATGGATGTGAGTAGCGACCCCATTCTTTTTCATTACAAAGTCCCAAATTTACCTTACTTACACCATCTTTTAGCAACAGGTGTGTTGCTAGCACATTTCACAAATAAGAACATCATTATAAAGAAAAAAATTATGGAGAGAGAAATAAGGAAAATAAAACTGTATTCACACCTCTTCGTTCCTTCACTTGAGGTTTTGTAGTCCTTATTCTTCTCCTTGTAGTTTATAGTAGAACTTTATAATAAGTATTTCTAGATTAATTGGCCCAGAAGCTTCTATGTAACAGAGACAAGATGTCATAAGGATGACAAGTTAAAAACTGTCAAATATGTTTTTGTCCTGGCTTTCTAGGTTTGTTGTAACCAAGTGCAACTAGATGTATGCCTTAAACAATAGAAATTTACCTATTATTATTAAGGTCAGAAGCTTGAACATGTAGATCAACCCTAAGTAGGGTTGGATTGGAGGCTAGAAGGGAGGCTATGAAGAATGACCTTCTAAATGCTTTTTTCCTAACTTTCATCTTGTTCTTTGTCTGTAGCAGTGTGATGGTTAAATGGGTAAAATTTAGAATCACCATGCAATTTAACTGTTGGATGTGCCTGTGAAGAGGTTTAAAATCAGAGTGATTGAGGTAGGAAGAAAGGATCCACCTTGACAGTAGAGAACACCATTTCATGAGTTGGTTTTTTAGACTACATATGTATAAAAAAGAAAAAAAAAAGTGAAAAAAAGTCAATGTGGGCAACTCTTTGGTTTTGCTTCCTGGGTGTAAATGCATGATGAATGACTGCCTCAAGTTCCCGTTCCAATGACGTCTGTGCCATGATAGACTACACCCTGGAACTGTGAGCCCAAATAAATTCTTCCTTTCTTTTTAAAATTAATTTATTTATTTTTTACACTCCATATTTTATTCCAACCCCAACCGCACCCCCTCCCTCCTACTGCTCCACATCCCATACTTCCTCACCATGCCCTTGTCTCCACCCCCTACATCATCTGAACTCTAAACTTCCTGGGGCCTCCAATCTCTTGAGGGTTAGGTGCATCATCTCTGAATGGAACAGACCTGGCAGTCCTCTGCTTTATGTGTGTTGGGAGCCTCATATCAGCTGGTGTATGCTGCTTGTTTGGTGGTCCAGTATTTGAGGAATCTCGGGGGTCCAGGTTAATTGAGACTGCTGGTCCTCCTACAGGGTCCCCTCCTCCTCAGCTTCTTTCAGTCTCTCCCTAATTCAACAACAGGGGTCAGTTGCTTCTGTCCATTGGTTGGGTGCAAATATCTGCCTCTGACTCTTCCAGCTGCTTTTTGGGTCTTCAGAATGAGTCATGCTAGGTCCCTTTTTGTGTGTGCTCCATAGCCTCAGTAATAGTTTCAGGCCTTGGGACCTCCCCTTGAGCTGGATCCTACTTTTCCTCAGGCTCCTCTCCATTTTCATCCGTGTAAAATTTTCAGACAGGAACAATTATGGGTCAGAGTTGTGACTGTGGGATGGCCTTCCCTCCCCCATTTGATGGCCTGTCTTCCTGCTGGAGGTGGGCTCTAAAAGTTCCCTCTCCCTACTTTTGGGTATTATATCTAAGGTCCCTTCCTTTGAGTCCTGAGAGTCTCTCACCTCCCAGGATCTGGTGTATTCTGTAGGGTTCCTCCAACCTCCTATCTCAGGAGGTTGCCTGTTTCCATTCTTTTCTTAAGTTACCTTCCTTTTTTTTCTTTTCTTTTTTTTCCAGATGCTTTGTTATAGCAGCAAATGAAATAATCCAGGAATTTGAAGAATTTGTATCAGGAGTGAGGTTGTTGCTGTGGTTCATATGACCATTTTGTTTGTAGGCCTTTGTATTTGTTTTAATGGGGGAATGAGGAAGAGTTTGGAGCTGTAGGTCAAAATAAAACCCTAGACTTCTATAAATAGGGATTAATGGGCTTTCCGCAAGATATTTGGAAGACAAGAAGGTAGAGATAAAGACCCACACTAGAAGGCAGCTTATGAGGTTTGAGAATGAAACAAGAAGACCATTGGGAACTGAGTAACAGATCATTTGGTTTACATTGTAACAATTATAGTAATAATAATAATAAAGCCCAAGTAGATATATTCTGCCCATGTTATAATAGCCTGAATAAGACTGAATTTAAAGGCAATAGACTAATACATTTGGTGAAGGATATTTCAAGCCATGTTAACACTCAGGCTGTGATATGGTTACCTTTTATATCTTATACTTAGGTCTACAGTGAAATGAAGTATAAAGTATGGCAGAAATATATTAACATGTTCAGGTATGCATAGAAAATAACACAATGAAGTATAAAGCCAGGAAAAATACATTGTGATTGTTAAAGAGAATAACCCCATTAATGAAAAACCTGCTAATTTGCACTGGGACAATAGAAAAGGACACACCTATGAAAGGTTTCCACTTGTGAAATGTGGATTTTGTTTGAAATGTCACAGAATAAGGTCCCTAATCAACAAAACCTATGTAGAAAAGTACTTTTGTAAATCCATTCATCATGGAGTATAGGCATCAATGTCACTTTGGTTTGAGGTGAATAAGCATCATCCCAAACACATACCAGAACCTGGCATCAGTATCTGCTGGGTAACAATTGTGTAGGCTTGAAAATTTAAATACAGTGTTGGTTATACAAACTGGTGCCATGTTCTTAGGACATTCTGAAACCAGGAAATGTGTTATATATTTGGAGTCCCTGCGAGAAGTCCATGAAAGGCCACTGAGAAAAGCTATGAAGATGAGCACGACATTGTAGTAGAGCCCCAGGATGTTGGAAATGAGGAAAGCTTTATGTATAAACTTGAATAGGTTAAAAAACAGGCTGTATATGCTGCATCTGGCAGATCATGAGAAAAAGAACTACTCAGTCCCTTTGGAGCCCCGATAATTCTAAGTTCTAGACATGGCATGTAGAACTTAGTTTTATCAATACTAAGGCTTGGAAATTGGTTTGCTCTTGCTATATTTCTGTTTATTCTCTTTTGTGATTGGAATGTTCACTCTTTGACACTATGGTCGAAAAGTGTGCAACATTGTTTGATTGCACTGGAGCTCATAGTTTAAAATTTGTTTAAATATCACTGGAGGCTTTGCTGATACACTTTGAATAGTGATGGAACTCTTAATGACAATGGGGACTTTGGAAGCAGGGCTAAATGCATTTGTCATTATGAGAAGACCATGGCAAGAGCCTATTGGGCAAATGGGTAGGAGTTATGGCTTAAAGAAGGTGTATTGTTATGTCAAGTTATAAAGGAGACTGGTGATGATTAATATTGTCAACTTAAAAGGATCTGAAAATGGTCACAGAAATGAACCTATGGGCATGTGAGAGATTTCTAGATTAAGGTAAAGGAAGACATACCTGACTCTGATTCTCAACTAAATGAAAAGAAAAAATAATTTAATAATTAATAATAAATTAATAATTTAATCAAGAGATTGCACCACTTTCTTCTTCCTGTCTGCAAACACATGTAACATGCTGCTTAAGATCCCATTGGCATAATACACTATACCTTGAAACTGTGATTCAAAATATACCATTCTTTCCTCACAATCCTTAGTTTAGGTATTTTGACTCAGCACCAAGGGAATTAAAAAAATCTCCTCACTCTTTTACACACACGTGTGTGTGTGTGTGTGTGTGTGAGTGTGTGAGTGTGTGTGCGTGTATAAATCTCACATATATATAATATATATGTGATATGTAATATATATGTAATATATATGCAATATATATTATATGCAATATATATGCATATATATGTAATATATATGCAATATATATTATATTTGGATGGAGGTAAAATTCAGCACTATTTTGGATATATATTTGTATGTATATAAACTATATGCAATCAAAGGTTCACCCTACTCCAATATGACCTCAAGTGTATTACCTGAAACTGTTTTATTTAAAAAAAAGAGTCTACTTTCTAAAAGATCACATTCTAAGCTACTGAGAATTTAGGCTCTAAAAGCACTAATTTTGGGGTATGGAATTCAATCCTGAAGAGTATCTCTAATAAGACAGTGATTAAAGACTATTTCTACAGCTCAAGAAGACTTACTTTTATTGAAGCTAAAGAAAGGTAGAATACTAACCAGGCTGGACAGACGGAGACAACTTAGGATGATAGAGTGGCTGACTGGAAGGGATGATAGAGTGGCTGACTGGAAGGGATGATAGAGTGGCTGACTGGAAGAAAGGAGTGGTTGGGGAAGTAGCACAGTGGTATGAGTTCTTCCTGGCATACATGAAGTCTCAGGTTCAACCCCAACACAGCAAAACTTAACAAAACAACATAAAATTCAGGTAGGTTCTGAAGCAATGAATAGTCAATATGTGGGTTTGATAGGATCAAACTGTGGTGGAGGAACTGGCAATGACAGAAAAAGAATGAACTGAAATAACTAAATATCCTGGAATGGCCAGTAGAAAAGCTTTGGAATACTGGGAGAGAGTTGGTCCTGATCCAAGATGCCACTGAAATTATAAGATGTGGATGGTATGACTGAGGAACCAGAAAACAAAAACAAAAACAAAAACCAACCAACCAAACAAACAAACAAAACGTTCAACTTTGGCCTTGTTACTTGATTAGTCAGCATAACATCTGGTAAAAACAAAAAAATAATAAAAAGGAAAGAAAAGGAAAAATATAGATAAATAGAAAAAGTGAGAGATCAAAGATTAGGATGCAAAGTCATTCTTGAATTTATCAGAACATTTAGCATCATTATAAATATCATCTTTGGGATGACTTTTGCTCAGCAAACCACTTCTGAATATTTAAAATGCAATTAGTAATTTTTCTTTTTTTAAAAAAAAAACTATATATTTCCTGGAAACCAATTGGATATAATCAGCTTTGTCTAAGACATTTTCTTTGGAAGTAATAAATAATGAGGCTCCATAGAATGTGAGCTGAAGCCGCATTTATTAATGGGGTTCTTAAATGACCCACACTCTACTTAAAGTAAGTATTGGCTTGGTGCATATAGCAACAATGCCTGAGTGTTCAAAAGTATTATTAGGTTACTTTTAATCCTTCACAAAGAAAACAGAACAAGGTATAAAAGGGCTGAAGTGAATTTCTTTGATTCCTGGACTCATGAACGAATGTATTTCAAATGTTCTAGTATTTATTTCAAGCTCCCCTGAAATAACACAATGTTGCCTCAACATGCACATAGGCACAAAACAGACACATTACTTTTCCTCTCTGTTTATTTCTCTCCCTTCCCTCCTTTCTTTCATCATTCCTTTCTTTATTTATTTTCCTTGACTGAAAATTTTAACCATCAATTTTTTTTCTTTCCAAAATAAAACCCTCCACTAAGGAATTACTAAAAGTCACATGTGCTGGCTAGTCTAGAAAGCAGAATCCATGGGCAAACACATGGAGCTTTTTCTTGGGGAATCAGGGATGTGGGAGGGTCCAGGTCACTCTGAGCAGTGCCATGGCTGGGCTGGTAGCCCTGCACTGGGAAACATTGGGGAGCTGTGGTCTTTTCCTGACCTGGATCTGCTAGCTTTCTCACCAAGGCCCTGTTTATCTTCCTGACCTCTTTCCCTCTGCTTTCCCTCCCCAGGCCTAGGAACTGTTGCCTAGGCCTCTGCTGGGCTTGCCCCTTTCTCTGTGTCAGCTGCCTTCACTTTAGCATTTTTCTGTTGTTCTACTACCCCTCTATGAATTTCTAAGTTCCTCTGGTTTCTTTGGAAGAATCTTTCCTTTTTTTATGCTAACTGCATTTCAATTGGGTTCCAGTGAGACAAATTCTCTTTTTCAGCCAGCCAGCCTTTCTTTCTTCCTTCCTTCCTTTCTTTCTTTCTTCCTTTCTTTTTTTTCTTTCTCTCTTTCTTTGAAGCAGACTTGCACCATGTGACATAGGCTTTGAATTCACAATCCTCTTCCTTTAGACTCCTGGGCACATACAGGAACTACAGGTGAGAGTTGTCATGGACAGGAAGGGGGACGGAAAATGAGATCAATGTGAAATGTGTGGTGAGAGTTAATGTTTCCTCTGTGTGGGCATTGGAGTCTCTCTCTCTCTCTCTCTCTCTCTCTCTCTCTCTCTCTCTCTCTCTCTCTCTCTCTCTCTCTCTCTGTGGGTGTGTGGGTGTGAGTGTGGGTGGGTGTGAATTTTAAATATCATGAAAGTTCAAACTGAAGCTCCAGTTGGGATGATACTTGTTTATTGCAGAAAATTCAAGGGCATGGAGATAAATTCCTATACACGAACAAATGAGAGTGTATCGAGGGCTAGAAAGAACTGACAAGAACAGGGTTCATTTTTTTCATTTCCATTTAAAGATTCTTTTAATTTTTAATTTTAAATGCAAAAAAAATCTTTGATAAATTATAACTGTGTGCATTCATGAAACACAAATAGATGTTGATGTATGTCTATAATGTTGGATGATTAGATAAAAACAAATCTGTCACTTCACATAGAAAAGTTCAAATGGACTTCCCAAGCAAGCTAACAAGCACAAAATATATAAGACAAGCTTATAAAGTATCATCATCACATCCTGCAAGTGAGACCAAGAGCTCATAGCTTCCAAGGTTCTGTAAATGTTTAGCATCCTTTACCTTGATAATTCTAATTTGAGATCCTTAATGTGGTTCAAACATTCCTTGGGAATTTTCCTTAAGCAATCATTAAAACCAGGGGGGAAAGAGACCCTTATAGACATGAAAAAGGTCTAGAAATATTCTCATTCAAAGTGAAATGCCCCAGACCTAACCCTACCATCTCACCATCAAGAGTGCTTTTACTCAGTCCTGGGCCCAGTTCCTCCAGCTAATTCCTGGGCTTGAGAAAATCATTTCTCACTTGTACAAAGTGACTATCATAGTTTCTCATCAACATTAACTTACTGGGCTTCTACTGAAGACCTTCTAGTCATGAGCAGATCATTTAGTTTAATTCTCCCCTAGAGGTTTGTACCCCATTTAATGTCCTTCAGTGAAGTATACTGACTGGCTTGGAAGGTTTCCTCATTGTCATTTCCTATTGATTTCCTCATTTCCTTCTAAACCAGTTAACCTCAACTTTCTATTTTTTTTTTTTACCATCTCTACCCAAACCCATTGTCCAGTAACACAACCTTTATCTGATGCTCCATTAACATGTACTGCATGCTGCTTGAAATGATGAAATGTCTTAGTTTCCCTGGGTAGATTATAATGTCCTTGGAGTTCAAGCCTGTTATGTAACTACCCAGACCCTTCACAGTGAAATTCTAAGACATGCCACAAAGTATTTAGAAAATATCTCTGGATTAGTAGGTTCTGACAGAGACATATTGAGGATGCTTCAGGCTAAGTGAAGTTTCACACACAGTGATGACTCTGTATCTCGGTAGCATGGTAGTTAAGATGGGCTTCAGCATGGGCGTATCTCAAATTTCAGCTCCGCCACTTATTGAGGCTAATCAGATTCTGCAACCTAGTTTTCTCACTTGTAAGACAGAAAGAATACTGATAAAACTTTTGTCATGATCAAATGTAATGTTTCCTACTGTTACTCACATCATACATACTTCAAAGACTCAATAAATTGTAGCTCCACATAACCCTTAAGGTTTCACCATGTTTTTAGATAATTTAAAAGTTTTAATGGATCTCAGCCACATGCACACACACTCAGTGATCCCTAGTATATTAATATAGGAATTGACAGAAGTAAACAGTAACCTGTCTAATGCCATATAGCTTCTAAGTACAGGAGTTAATACTTAAAATACTGCTTCTGCCCAGCCAGAGGACAGTGATCTGCCCTGCAGGGAGCACCATCTTGGCTCCGGGACTCCGCCGAACTTAGTCTGTACAGGTGAGAGTGAGGACCACAGAGGCAGAAAGCTTCTGGGACAGGCGGGAGCCACAGAGCCGCTGAGGCAGCACCCTTTTGGGGCCGCAGACATCCAGCACCCTCCCAGCTGGAAGACAGTGGTCTGCCCTGCACAGGAGCCCTCTGCCTCAGGAGCAGGGAGCACATCTTGGATCCAGGACTCCACTGAACTTAGGAAGTTAGACTGCACAGCTGAGAGAGTGCACCACAGAAGCCTACAGCTTCTGTGACCTGCCAAAGCAACACAGCATCTGGGAAAGGTCCTGTTTTCCGCCTTCTTCTTCGGCCAGGAGGAGGTCCAAACGCCAGATATCTGTACACCTTCCCTTTAAGAGGAAAGCTTGTCAGCAGGGAGTGCTCTAACCACTGAAACTCAGAGGAGAGAGCCTGTCTCCCAGGTCTGCTGACAGACAATACTCAGAATCACCAGAAGAACAACCTCTGAACAGAGACAACTATAACAACTCCAGAGATTACCAGATGGCTAGAGGTAAACGTAAGAATCCTACTAACAGAAACCAAGACCACTCACCATCATCAGGACCCAGCACTCCCACTTCCCCCAGTCCAGGGCACCCCAACACACCTGAAAAGCTAGACCTGGATTTAAAAGCATATCTCATGATGATGGTAGAGGACATCAAGAAGGACTTTAAAGAACTACAGGAGAACATGGCTAAAGAGTTACAAGTCCTTAAAGAAAAACAGGAAAACACAACCAAACTGGTAGAAGTCCTTAAAGAGAAGCAGGAAAACACAACCAATCAGATGATGGAAATGAACAAAACCATACTAGACCTAAAAAGGGAAGTAGACACAATAAAGAAAACCCAAAATGAGGCAACACTGGAGATAGAAACCCTAGGAAAGAAATCTGGAACCATAGATGCAAGCATCAGCAACAGAATACAAGAGATGGAAGAGAGAATCTCAGGTGCAGAAGATTCCATAGAGAACATCGGCACAACTATCAAGGAAAATGGAAAATGCAAAAAGATCCTAACTCAAAACATCCAGGAAATACAGGACACAATGAGAAGACCAAACCTATGGATAATAGGAGTGGATGAGAATGAAGATTTTCAACTCAAAGGACCAGCAAACATCTTCAACAAAATTATAGAAGAAAACTTCCCAAATCTAAAAAAAGAGATGCCCATGAACATACAAGAAGCCTACAGAACTCCAAATAGGCTGGACCAGAAAAGAAATACCTCCCGACACATAATAATCAGAACAACAAATGCACTAAATAAAGATAGAATACTAAAAGCAGTAAGAGAAAAAGGCCAAGTAACATATAAAGGCAAGCCTATCAGAATTACACCAGATTTTTCACCAGAGACTATGAAAGCCAGAAGATCCTGGACAGATGTTAAACAGACACTAAAAGATCACAAATTCCAGCCCAGGCTACTATACCCAGCCAAACTCTCAATTAACATAGATGGAGAAACCAAAGTATTCCACGACAAAACCAAATTCACACATTATCTCTCCACAAACCCAGCCCTTCAAAGGATAATAACAGAAAAAAACCAATACAAGGACAGGAACCACGCCCTAGAAACAACAAGAAGGTAATCCCTCAACAAACCTAAAAGAAGACAGCCACAAGAACAGAATGCCAACTATAACAACGAAAATAACAGGAAACAACAATTACTTTTCCTTAATATCTCTTAATATCAATGGACTCAACTCCCCGATAAAAAGACATAGACTAACAAACTGGCTACACAAACAAGACCCAACATTTTGCTGCTTGCAGGAAACTCATCTCAGAGAAAAATATGGACACTACCTCAGAATGAAAGGCTGGAAAACAATTTTCCAAGCAAATGGTATGAAGAAACAAGCTGGAGTAGCCATTCTAATATCTGATAAGATTGACTTCCAACCCAAAGTCATCAAAAAAGACAGGGAGGGGCACTTCATACTCATCAAAGGTAAAATCCTCCAAGAGGAACTATCAATCCTGAATATCTATGCTCCAAATACAAAGGCAGCCTCATTCATTAAAGAAACTTTAGTAAATCTCAAAGCACACATTGCACCTCATACAATAATAGTGGGAGACTTCAACACACCACTTTCACCAATGGACAGATCATGGAAACAAAAACTAAACAGGGACACAGTGAAACTAACAGAAGTTATGGATCAAATGGATCTGGCAGATATCTACAGAACATTTTACCCTAAAACAAAAGGATACACCTTCTTCTCAGCACCTCAAGGTACCTTTTCCAAAATTGACCACGTAATTGGGCACAAAACAGGACTCAACAGATACAAAAATATTGAAATTGTCCCATGCATCCTATCAGATCACCATGGACTAAGGCTGATCTTCAATAACAAAATAAATAATAGAAAGCCAACATTCACGTGGAAACTGAACAACACTCTTCTAAATGATACCTTGGTCAAGGAAGGAATAAAGAAAGAAATCAAGGACTTTTTAGAGTTCAATGAAAATGAAGCCACAACATACCCAAACTTATGGGACTCAATGAAAGCATTTCTAACAGGAAAACTCATAGCTCTGAGTGCCTCCAAAAAGAAACTAGAAAGAGCACACATTAGCAGCTTGACAACACACCTAAAAGCACTAGAACAAAAGGAAGCAAATTCACCCAAGAGGAGTAGACGGCAGGAAATAATCAAACTCAGGGGCGAAATCAATCAAGTGGAAACAAAAAGAACTATTCAAAGAATCAACCAATCAAGGAGCTGGTTCTTTGAGAAAATCAACAAGATAGATAAACCCTTAGCCAGACTCACTAGAGGGCACAGGGAAAGCATTCTAATTAACAAAATCAGAAATGAAAAAGGATACATAACAACAGATCCTGAAGACATCCAAAACACCATCAGATCCTTCTACCAAAGGCTATACTCAACAAAACTGGAGAACCTGGATGAAATGGACAAGTTTCTAGACAGATACCAGGTACCAAAGTTGAACCAAGATCAGGTTAATGATCTAAACAGCCCTATATCCCCCAAAGAAATAGAAGCAGTCATTAATAGTCTCCCAACCAAAAAAAAAAAAAAACCCAGGACCAGATGGGTTTAGTGCAGAGTTCTATCAGACCTTCAAAGAAGATCTAATCCCAGTTCTTCACAAACTATTCCACAAAATAGAAACAGAAGGTACTCTACCCAACTCATTCTATGAAGCCACAATTACTCTGATACCTAAACCACAAAAAGACCCAACAAAGATAGAAAACTTCAGACCAATATCCCTTATGAATATTGATGCAAATATACTCAATAAAGTTCTTGCTAACCGAATCCAAGAACACATTAAAAAAATCATCCATCCTGACCAAGTAGGTTTCATCCCAGGGATGCAGGGATGGTTCAATATATGGAAATCCATCAACGTAATCCAGTATATAAACAAACTCAAAGACAAAAACCACATGGTCATCTCGTTAGATGCAGAAAAAGCATTTGACAAAATCAAACACCCATTCATGATAAAAGTCTTGGAAAGATCAGGAATTCAAGGCCCATACCTAAACATGATAAAAGCAATCTACAGCAAACCAGTAGCCAACATCAAAGTAAATAGTGAGAAGCTTGAAGCAATCCCTCTAAAATCAGGGACTAGACAAGCTGTCCACTTTCTCCATACCTATTCAACATTGTACTTGAAGTCCTAGCCAGAGCAATTCGACAACAAAAGGAGATCAAAGGGATACAAATTGGAAAAGATGAAGTCAAAATATCACTTTTTGCAGATGATATGATAGTATATATAAGTGACCCTAAAAATTCCACCAGAGAACTCCTAAGCCTGATAAACAGCTTCGGTGAAGTAGCTGGATATAAAATTAACTCAAACAAATCAATGGCCTTTCTCTACACAAAGAATAAACAGGCTGAGAAAGAAATTAGGGAAACAACACCCTTCTCAATAGTCACAAATAATATAAAATATCTTGGCGTGACTCTAACTAAGGAAGTGAAAGATCTGTAACATAAGAACTTCAAGTCTCTGAAGAAAGAAAATCTAGAAGATCTCAGAAGATGGAAAGATCTTCCATGCTCATGGATTGGCAGGATCAACATTTTAAAAATGGCTATCTTGCCAAAAGCAATCTACAGATTCAATGCAATCCCCATCAAAATTCCAACTCAATTCTTCAACGAATTAGAAAGTGTAATCTGCAAATTCATCTGGAATAACAAAAAACCTAGGATAGCAAAAACTCTTCTCAAGGATAAAAGAACCTCTGGTGGAATCACCATGCCAGACCTAAAGCTTTACTACAGAGCAATTGTGATAAAAACTGCGTGGTACTGGTATAGTGACAGACAAATAGACCAATGGAATAGAATTGAAGACCCAGAAATGAACCCACACACCTACGGTCACTTGATCTTCGACAAGGGAGCTAAAACCATCTAGGGGAAGAAAGACAGCATTTTCAACAAATGGTGCTGGCACAACTGGTTGTTATCATGTAGAAGAATGTGAATCGATCCATTCCTATCTCCTTGTACTAAGGTCAAGTCTAAGTGGATCAAGGAACTTCACATAAAACCAGAGACACTGAAACTTATAGAGGAGAAAGTGGGGAAAAGCCTTGAAGATATGGGCACAGGGGAAAAATTCTTGAATAGAACAGCAATGGCTTGTGCTGTAAGATCGAGAATTGACAAGTGGGACCTCATGAAACTGCAAAGCTTCTGCAAGGCAAAAGACACCATCAATAAGACAAAAAAACCACCAACAGATTGGGAAAGGATCTTTACCTATCCTAAATCAGATAAGGGTCTAATATCCAATATATATAAGGAACTCAAGAAGGTGGACTCCAGAAAGTCAAATAACCCCATTAAAAAATGGGGCTCAGAATTGAACAAAGAATTCTCACCTGAAGAATACAAAATGGCAGAGAAGCACCTGAAAAAATGTTCAACATCCTTAATCATCAGGGAAATGCAAATCAAAACAACCCTGAGATTCCACCTCACACCAGTCAGAATGGCTAAGATCAAAAATTCAGGTGACAGCAGATGCTGGCGGGGATGTGGAGAAAGAGGAACACTCCTCCATTGTTGGTGGGATTGCAAGCTTGTACAACCACTCTGGAAATCAGTCTGGCGGTTCCTCAGAAAATTGGACATAGTACTACCGGAGGATCCAGCAATACCTCTTCTGGGCATATATCCAGAAGATGTCCCAACCGGTAAGAAGGACACATGCTCCACTATGTTCATAGCAGCCCTATTTATAATAGCCAGAAGCTGGAAAGAACCCAGATGTCCCTCAACAGAGGAATGGATACAGAAATTATGGTACATTTACACAATGGAGTACTACTCAGCTATTAAAAAGAATGAATTTATGAAATTCCTAGCCAAATGGATGGACCTGGAGGGCATCATCTTGAGTGAGGTAACACAATCACAAAGGAACTCACACAATATGTATTCACTGATAAGTGGATATTAACCCAAAACTTAGGATACCCAAGATATAAGATACAATTTGTTAAACGCATGAAACTCAAGAAGAATGAAGACCAAAATGTGGACACTGTGCCCCTTCTTAGAATTGGGAACAAAACACCCATGGAAGGAGTTACAGAGACAAAGTTTGGAGCTGTGATGAAAGGATGGACCATCTAGAGACTGCCATATCCAGGGATCCATCCCATAATCAGCTTCTAAACGCTGACACCATTGCATACACTAGCAAGATTTTGCTGAAAGGACCCAAAGATAGCTGTCTCTTGTGAGACTATGCAGGGGCCTAGCAAACACAGGAGTGGATGCTCACAGTCAGCTATTGGATGTATCACAGGGCTCCCAATGGAGAAGCTAGAGAAAGTACCCAAGGAGCTAAACGGATCTGCAACCCTATAGTTGGAACAACATGATGAACTAACCAGTACTCCGGAGCTCTTGACTCTAGCTGCATATGTATAGAAAGATGGCCTAGTCGGCCATCACTGGAAAGAGAGGCCCATTGGACTTGCAAACTTTATATGCCCCAATATAGGGGAATGCCAGGGCCAAAAGAATGGGAATGGGAGGGTAGGAAAGTGGGGGGCGGTATGGGGGACTTTTGGGATAGCACTGGAAATATAATTGAGGAAAATATGTAATAAAAAAAATACTGCTTCTGCTTCTGAATTACCTGTTAATATAGGGGCATTGTGATAAAAACCAAGACATGAAAAGTAATCTCAAATCTGTGATTATAATTGCACTTAGGTTCATAAGGTTGAAGCTTAATATAACCCTCCTACCATGATTTGTTCTTGGACTTGGTATTAATACTAGCAAAGAAAGTAAGAACCCTGTGAAATAAAGGATTTGCTGGCTGGTGTGAAGAGAAGGGTGTTGGTTGTTGATGCTATAACCTCCATTTCTCCTGTTGTTTCCCTGGGCTTTGATGTAGATATTTGTCTGTAACTGGTTCCAGAGTGAGCATGTAGTACATACTTTTATCTTAAGAGAAGGAAGTGGCTACAGGACTTCTAAGGAGGTTCCTTTTTGCTCGTAGAACTCTATAAGGAGAGAGCCTCATGCAGCTGTACAGCGCACACCTCTAATCCCAGTGGTTTGGAAGTCGAGGCAGGTTGTAAGTTCTGGGCTTTATAATGAGGTTCTGTCTCAAAAATGTCTTTCTTCTCCAAGCTATTATTTCTAGATGTGACTCTTGGAATTTCCAACATCCTGTCACCACTAATGAGAAGGAGGAGCTACTTGCAGAAATTACCATAGAAAGAGATGAAGATCTCCCAGGTTGTAGATAATGACTTTGCCCATGTGATTTAACTTAGATTTCCAATAATATGGAACTATTTTCACATTAATTAAGTCAAGTTTTACTGAGGATTCTTCAGCTTGCAGCTAAGAGAATCCTAACAATTACAACAAGACTCAGAAAATATTGGGAAGTGGAAATAGAAGACAAGAATGCCTTTCCTGTGTTGAAGATTCAAACAACCATCATAAAGACTAAACATAATAAAGGCTTTTGTTCCAGAGATCCATTTATCCTTGTAGGCTGCATTTTGTAGCATCTCCAAATGTGACAAGCATTTCAAACTTACTTGTCAATGCGTTTAAAACGTGCATGACATTTTCAGGGAGAGAAGCAAGTAATTGTTTAAGCCAGTGGGCTTGGGGGTCATCTTGAAGTGATAGCACCCCCCCTCCAATAGATGAAAATGAGCTTTGTATATGGAGGCAGGGAGGAGAGCAGCAAAACACCTTTCAACAAACTCAAATATAACCTGCCTCCTTTGAGATAATAAATTATAAGAATTCTGAAGTGTTTCTTTCATTAGCAGACAACTAAGCCAGAAACTTCAGTTTCCCAAAAGAACTGAGGCCTTGCCAATAGGAAAGAGTACAGTGTGGCTTTTCTATATGATGGTTTTGTTTGGGGGTAAAATATAAAATCTCTTTTACTTCTCTAGTCAAACAAAAATCCCTGTCTTGTGGTTCCCTTATCCATAATAAAGAGGTGATGATGATGACGACGACAATGACGATGAGGACGATGATGATGACAATGATGGTGGTGGTGGTGGTAGTGATGTTGACACCCTTCCTAGAACTCAGTCTTTTGCAATATTGCTTGAATTAAAGTCTTAATAACATCAAGCCATTGATTGCCACACCTACATGAAAACTGTGTTTCCTTTGATATAATGATCTCAAATGCCCAGGAAAGAACTCATTAAACTTATTTCTGAAAGTTACCAAATACTGTCATTACATTTTTCTTCATGTTTTAAAATTGAGAAGAGGTGAATTTTTAGTCATGCACTAGATGCTAAGCTTCTGCCTGGGTCTGACATTCAAACTCTTTTCCTCGTGACAAATTGTCACTTATGTTAAATTTCAGTCTTGAGATTTGATCGACTCCAAACATCTAAACACAACTCTCAAAACCAAATTTATCCCAAATAATCAAGCTTATCCTAAATGTACAATTACGGAGTTGTGAATATTACAGATGTAGTTTACTTATGATTGTTTGCAGTTTTACCGTAGGGATACCTCCTGAAACTGTAGTCTCTAAGTGTTATTTAAACTGAGATATTTAGGCATGTATTACTTGTGCATATATGTGATGATCTTTCTTAGCCTCAATGATGTTAGGAGGTAGGTGGGCTGATTCAAACATGGATATTTATTTAGAATGAGAAAATTGGCAGTCTTATTTAATTTAATAAATTCAGAAGTTGGGCCAGTAAGATAGCTCACCAGGTGTAAAAGGAAAGGTGCCTGAGTTTGATACCTAGAGTGAAAGTTGTTCTCTAGCTTCCACATGTGTGTGACGATGTGCCTGCATAATCAAACTCTCTTTCAATCTCTTTCAAGTCAAGTAAGATAAAATTGAAATTTAAAATAATCAAATATAGTACAGTCCCAATTATAGAAAAATAACATTTTATGAATTCATAAATTGCCTAGCATGTCCATATTTCTCATTTTCTGTTAGATCTTGATGAACTCTTTATAGCCACAAATCCTATGTTTTAACAGAAAGATTATCAGTTGAATTCTTTGTTGATCTTCATGAGAATTCAAACCTTTTTCCCAATATCAATAGCTACAGAAAGTTGATTTTGGCCTCCAAAATAATTATTGACACTGTTCTGTATATATTAAAATTGTTACTACGCTTGGAAAATGTCTATTGTGTTTATGTCCTAGGTAAATTGTGGAAAGTAAGCTTTCTGTTGTCGCCATCATAATTAAGACCCTATGAGTCCCTGAGTGCTAGACCTATGTTGTTCACTCTACTTTAAAAGAAGTAAAGAATAAAGGGTACAGACAGTGTCTGAAATTATAGATGCAGCTACAGTGAGTATAATCTTAAAAAAAAAAAACAATGGCTGTTTTGTAACTAGAAACAGATGTGATCTGTTGCAGACAACTGTGCAATCTTTTGACTATAAGATTTCTTTTTCTATTAGGACATTTTCCTGCGAGTGTGATTCCTCTGTTACTTCCTCACACAGTCAGGTCTGCTGTCTCCATGACTGTCTTAGCACCTGGATGCTTCTCCTTCAATGAAAGACCTTGTGCGGACTTAATGCTGTACAGACATCTCTGAAAACCAGATGAATGTTTTTCCAGTATGCCCCCAGCTAAGTGTATCCCCACTGCAGCCTCCTTTAAAAATGCCCCTTAAAACCCCTCTTCTCCTGATGACGCTTGACATCGCAGTGAACAGGGTGGAAAGTCAGTCTTCACTAAACCTTTGTACTAAAATGCCTTAGGTGGGGACATTTTACAGAAAGACATAACATGCAAGCACACTGCTGCTCAACTCTGCCCCTGGGTCTTAGAAGAGGTCTATACAAATGAATATCTCTGCACCTTCAGTGTGACCAGCTTGACTGTGGAGCCACTCTGAACCCTGTACAATGTGGCTTCGCACTTACTACAGACTGCCCTGAAAGCTGAGTTGACCAACAACCCGGGAAGCCTTCAGCCAAAGGTCTTTATCACTTTATCTGTTGAGTGGTACATAAAGATTTCAAATGCATTGGCCACTTTCATTCATAAATCCTTTATAAGAATAAAACCAGTTACTAGGCAAACAATCTATGTTGTTCAGAAGCTAAAAGAAAAATATAAAGCGAATCTAGATTGATCCGACATGCGAGCTGGCATGTGGGGAAGAATGAAGGAAAATGAAAATACAATCTGGAAGAATAACTTCAAAACAGTGCAGGCAGGACGAGAGCCCTACTGCTGACCCTTTATGACTTCCCCAAAGCCCTGTGCTCACAGCCTTCACTGTTAGCACCATGGCACACTCCTAGGCAGCATGCGGGTCAGGGAGGAAAGGCTCTGAATTCTTACACAGCAACAGGAAAAAAATCAATTTCAATCCTCTGAGGATGATATACTGCCTCTGAGGGTCACCAAATGCTATCAGTTCTCCGAGACCCTTGAGACTTGAAAGGAGATTTCCAAAAAATTACCACACCTCAAATTTTAGCCCTTGGGTTGAAAGCATACACTGTATATTATTTTTTTTCTCCTCAAGTTTCCCAGAAGTTTCTCATCGGTCAATAAAAAGGCTAACTGCTGTACACATAAGAAAAAATAATTTACATCATTTTGGGGATAACTATTTTGCATTAGCCATAGGAGCTGAACTTTTGGTTAGTAACAGGACGGAGTAAAGTATTTGAGAAATATTTTAAATAAACAGAGAAGGAGTTCATACAGTAAGAAGGATAAATCACATGTGCGTCTTCCATAGCATCCTCTAGTCCTTTGCTTGTATGTGATATGTGACCCCTCTAAAGTCTCTTAATGAATGTGAACCTCAATTTTCTTAGTTATAGATAAAGCATCCAGTATATCAATAACCACAAAACAGTGTTATGCTGGTAAACTAAGAGAGCTGTGCAGAAATGCTTTTGATAATTCATATATATATATGCTTTGCAGCATAAATGTATGTGTACTACGAGCATATAGCTTTGCATAGCCAGAAGGTGTTAGATTGTTTGCAACTAAAGTTACAGCTAGTTATAAGTTGCCATGTTGGTGCTGGAAACCTAACTTGACTTCTTCTGCAAGAGTAGTGAGTCCTCCTTGTCAGGGAGTCATCTCTCCAGCCTCCTGGAGTGCTTCATAGACTGATACACTTCACTATGTTAGAAAGTTTCTATGTTTTGTAACAGTTGACAGGAGTGCTCTAAAAGACTGAAGTTTCAAAAGGATGGCTAAGAGGACAAAGTGGAGAAGAGACCTTAGAGAAAAGGACCTACTGTGAGAATAAAACCCCTAAGACTGGAGAGTTGTAGTCTGGGACATTCCCCTCTCAGGCTGCCTTCTGAAAGAGATTGTATGTAGGCAGTCAGAGAAGGTGAGGTGGATGGGTGGATCCTGAGAAACTATCTACTTCTAAGCCCAGACTCTTACCACTTTTAAGATCAATGCCATAAGCACTCTAGGATGCCACAGGAAGAGGCAACACAATGGATGTTGCCTTGTAGACAGTGGAGAATCCATTACAGTTTAAACCCAGTCAGAATACACATTGAGATGTCGCTAGCTGCTCTCCATACAAAGTTGTGTAAACCAAACTAGCAGTTAACCATTGCCCCAGAGCATCTGTCCATACTGCCAGAGAAGGACATGCAAAATGCTTGTAAATATTTTCATTTCTGGTGAATGTTCAGCTTCTTACACACTGTAGGAGAGACTGAGGAACTCTCTTACAAGATCTGCATGCTTGTTTCTATCCTAACTCAGTAAGCTTGGCGTCATACTCTGTTATCTTTTAAAAGTAACTTGCCGATTATGACGAGCATTCACAAGTGTTTCAGTTGAAGCAAAAGTTGTGTCTAAACAGAATACTTTGCCCTCCTTAAAGTAGCTGGTCTATCCTCATATTGATGAGCGCAATGGCAATGATCCTAGGCTTAGGATCCTTATTAAGAGGAACTTTGACTTGGACAGAATGTCAACAAGACAAAAATCCCATATCAGAAAACGTTGTCCTTGATTCCTAGGCTAAAACATGTAGTTTTATGTTTGGGACTGAAATCTAATTACATTATTTTCTTTCCCTTTTCTTCCTTCACCCCCATCTCATTATACCCCTCCTTTCTCTCTTCCAAATTCATGGCCTCTTTTTTTTTACATAAATATTTGTATATGTATGTAGACATATTCCTAAATAAGCTCTGCTCAGTCTATATAATGTTATTTGTATTATGTTTCCAGTGCTGACCATTGGATATTGGGTAAAGAATTGGTGTACTCTTCCCTGGAGAAGGCTATTTCTTACTCTTAGCATTCTTCAATTGCCTGTAGTTATCATACTAGCCTTACCAGAACCAGTGTACTTTGTGATATTACCATACTACTACACACTTATATCCTATTCCACCACACTGTGTTTGGAAAAGTCAGTTTTACTCATCAAATAGCAAGCACAATCCTTCTTGGTGTTATCTTTGGGAAAGATATCTTTTTGACCCTGACAGCTTACTGTGTGAGGACCAGCAGTGGACGGTGTCCAGCCAGGGCAGCAATGAAGATCATCCAAGCAGCACACTGGCCATAGGACTCTCTGGCTGAAACAATTATCATGGAAGAGGGACAAACTAAGAAGTTATCCATCAACTAGAGAAGCAAAAGCTGAGATCTCCCCTCCCCAAAAGAGAGAAAAGGAATCATGAACCTGTGCCTGTAGTCACACAGAAGAATCTCAGATAAAGTTTAGAAGCTAATGTGAACAAGTGATGGGTAAGAACTTGAACAAGGTGAAAAAATGCAAACCTGGTAATGGTGTTGCAGCATGAGGAGCAACAGATGAAATAAGTCTAGTCAGGACACGAGCCGTTTAGGTGAAGGATTCCCACCCTTCACAGAGTTAAAGATGACATACAGAGTGAAAGATATCATTACTGTCTCTAGAATCCTTCATATCCCAAGGATTCTTGAGCTATTTAGCATTGCTAAAATGTCCATCCATCTAACAGAGCTAATACTAACGACATAATAATAATGGTAGTAATATTTACAAGAATTTCGACACAATACTCTGTGTTCTCAACATACTGCTCATTATAAAGTAAAGGTAATTATGTATATAAAAATTATTCTTCCTTGTAATTTTTACTGGGTAAAATTTGAGTGCTTGGCAGTACATACAGTCTTTAGTATTTATCCCTTTTCACTCTATTTTTTTTTTAGGAAACTCCATTTTAATATTATTATTTTTAATTATTTGTCTGGTTACTCAATGTGAACTCAGGAGAGTTGCTCCTGTCTTATGAAATAACCCATAATTAAAGTTATTAGTTATATGTAAAATAGTGTTATTCTTTATCCAGATTTCTTATTGATGTTTGATGTGGGATATAATGTGAACCAGTAAAAGCAAAGCATTTGGGAGGATGTCTTAGTTTGGCTTTCCAGTGCTGTGAAGAGATACCATGACCAAGGCAACTCTTTTTATTGTTGTTGTTGTTGTTGTTTAATCTTTTTGTACAGTCCAGTCATTATCCCTCCACCCCCATTGGCCCTCTTACTGTTCTTTATCCCATTCCTCCTTCCTGTCACCAAGAGGCTTCCCCTACCAGCCAGGCCTCCCCACTCCCTGAGGCTTCAAGTCTCTCGAGGGTTAGGTGCATCTTCTTTCACTGAGGCCAGAACAGGCAGTCCTTTGCTATGTATGTATCAGAGGCCTTGTATCAGCTAGAGTATGCTGGCTGATTTGGTATATCTCAGTGTCTGAGAGACCTCTGGTTTCCAGGTTAGTTGAGACTGCTGGTCTTCCTATGGGATTGCCCTCCTCCTCCTCCTCTTGTGTCAGGTTTTCCCTAATTCAATGACAGGGGTCTCCTGCTTCTGTCCATTGGTTGGGTGTAAGTACCTGCATCTAAATCTTTCAGCTGCTTGGGACTCTCGGAGGGCAGCCATGCTAGGCTCCTGTCTGTAAGCACACCATATCATCAGTAATAGTGTCAGGCCTTGGAGCATCCCCTTGAGTTGGATCCCAATTTGAGTCAGTCACTGGATCTCCTTTCTCTCAGTCTCTTCTCCATTTTTGTCCCTATAGTTCTTTTAAACAGAAACCATTCTGGGTCAGGACTTTTGACTGTAGGATGATAATCCCATCCCTCTACTTGATGCCCTGTCTTTCTACTGCAGATGGGTTCTACAAGTTTCCCCTCCCCATTGTAGCTCATTTCATCTAAGGTTCCTTCCTTTGAGTCCTAATTATCTCTCACCTCCCAGGTCTCTGTTATATTCTAGAGGGTCCCCATCACCCACCAGCTGCCCCCTGCCTACCTCCCAAGATTTTTGGATTTTATTCTTTCGGCTGACCCTCAGGGCATCACTCCCAAGGCAACTCTTATAAAGGATAACATTTAATTGGAGATAGCATGCAGGTTCGGAGATTCAGTCAACTATCATCAATGTAGGAAGCATGAGAGCATCCAGGTAGACAGTGAATGCACTGGAGAAGGAACTGAGTTCTACATGCTTTTTTTCTGAAAGAACCCAGGAGAAGCCTGTTTTCAGGCAGCCTGCTAGCAAGAGTGTCTCAAAGTTCACCCCCACAGTGACACACTTTCTCCAACAATATCCTATTGCAACAAGACCACAACTCCAAATGGTGCCATTCCTTGGGCCAAGCATATTCCAACCACCACACTGGACCTTCTTTAAAATTTCTTCCTGACTTGTCTATGAGGTATTCCAGGAATAACCATTACACCAGATGCTACCAGCTTAGGTAAGAACTGGGATACAACTTTAGAGCATCTGCCTGTTCCAAAGGCCAGACTCTTTGCCCTAGAATAATCTGTCTATTCTTACAAATATGTACCTTGTGATATGAAAATTAATATTTCTCCTCCAAATATTACTTGTCTTAGGCTTTCAAACATGTGACTCTATTGTCTTTTGTAGTGCTAATGTATGTGACTTGTTTTCTTATGGATGTTACTAAATAAACAATTTTGTGATGAGAGGATTATTACACTTACCCCAGGTAGGCACAAAGTAATTTTTTAGGGCCTTAGAAAAGAAGCAGGAGAGTCTTAGGAGAAATGAGAAAAGCAAATTTTTAATGATGCAGTCATAAGCCAGAAGAGCAAACACAGCAAAGGCCAGCAGTGTTCTTCCTCTCCCACCCCTGGAAAGAACATGACTTTCAGTTCAGGACTCCAACAGTCCAACCTTTTACTCCATCTCAGACTGCTGATTTCCAGAAGAGCTAAGACATAAACTTGTATTAAAGCCTTAAGTTTAAGGTAGTTTACTTAGTATGACAGAAAAAAAGATCTCTACTAAGATTACCAGAAGAATGGTCAAACTCACAGAGTCAGGAAAGCACTGCTAGTTTTAGAATTCAACCAATGTGTATGTGTGTGTGTATGTGTGTGTGTGTGTGTGTGTGTGTGTGGTGTGTGTATATATATATATATATATATATATATATATATATATATGTGTGTGTGTGTGTGTGTGTGTGTATATATATATATATATAAAAAAATTTGAAATATATATACACACATATATATATATTTCAAATTTTTTGTTGGTTATTTTTATTTATTTACATTTCAAACATTATCCCCCTTCCCAGTTTCCCCTCCACAACCCTCCTCTCCTCCTCCCTCCCTCTGCCTCTCTGAGGGTGCTCCTCTACCTGCCTACCTACTCCTGCCTCAGTGGCCTGGTGTTCCCCTATCCTGGGTGATCAAGCACCCTAAGGAATAAGGGGCCCCCTCCCAGTGATGGGTCTGATTTATAATTTTATTTGACAGTGTTTCGAATCTTTTAATGACAGCCAGTATAAAGCTACTTCTATTCAAGTAACTTGCCTTGCCCTCTTCTGAGCAGTTCAGTCTATGCCACCTGTGTATTTCTCTAAAGGGTTCAGGGCTATATGCTGCCCCCTGGTTTTTATTAGTGCATGATGTCTTCAGAGATGCATGTCCTTGCAGATCTCAACACAAAAATCTCACCACCACCCATGATTAATTGGAAGATCACTTTGCATTCCTAATTAGGCTACGTGAGACTTCCTGACTAAAAGAAAAAGAAGGTTTTGGTGCATTTGTACATTTAATCAAACAGCAAAATAACTTACTGCAAATGATGCATTTTCTGTTTGCAATTATATTGCTCTTTCCAAAAACCATCCTTCCTGTTGTATTGACACCACTATGTGGATGGTATTTTCAAGTTATTTTAGGGGAAGAAATGGATGGTTACACTGAGAATGGTGTCTAGTGATGTTGAGTTGGATGTGGAAAACAATACATGTAACTCTGCTGTGTTTAATACTTGAAATTGCCTCCAGTTTCCCACGAAAATGGATAATCTAAGCATTTTTGTAAATATTGATAAAAGGAGAAATAGGTGAATCCTGTGAGCTCTGTTCTCAAAGCGCTATGTTCAATAAACATAATCCAGATTCATATTTAATTCCAACTCAGGAATCACCAAACTATCATCGCTAAGGCTGAGGTCACTATAAACCCTCAGTCAAGCTTATGGATGTTGTTAAGTATTTGCTACAAGTCGTTTTGTCTGTGGCAGGAAGTTAACGCCCAAGAGGAGGGCTGAGATTTTTATCTTCTATCAATTACATCATCCTCTATCTTATAAGTCACCCTCAAATAAATACTGGAAAGTTAATTTCCTATTTTCTAAAACAAAATTAACCACAATAATTAGTGCTTAGAATTAATATTGGATAAAATAATTCATTTATAGTATCAGATATACATTATGTGTTCCATAAAGTTAGGTAATTTTCTTTACCCAGATCTAGTTAGAAATATATGAATTTACATGGCAGATCAAAATGTGTTTCAGCTATTACTGCATTGTCTATGTTTATTATTTTATTTACACAACTGGCTTAGTCCTTGTTAGACATTCTGGACCAGATGAAGGTGAGTATCTAATATTCCAATTCCAATCACAAGAGCCTTTCTATCACCCAATTCTGTCTTCCTCTACTGAACTCACTTGAACTACAAGGTGAAAGATGCAGTAATGCTTTGGGGGGTACCAAAATGATGAAGGGGGGATACCTGCTAATTTCATCTAACTAGGCAAACATATAACTCATAACACCTTTTACAATGAGGCACCTTGCTCTACTCAAACATTTTTGCTAGAAAGGAATTTGCCATAAGATAGGAAGAGATGTTTTCAGAATCTTGAGCTGTTCATATTCCTTTCAATAGCTGTAGTATCCATACACAAACAGACATTTGTAAACATATGATAGAGTAGTCATTTATATTCACTTTCGGAAATTTCACTTGGAGTTAAGCTCTGTCTTACAGTAAACTTGGTTTCTCTTGGTTTAAAATTTTCCAAACATTAGGTGAATAGAGAGATGCCCTGACACAATTTATGCCCTTAAGGAAGCTGAAAGGAAAAGGAGACAATTTGAACATAAATATACATGGGAAAGGGCAGATAGAAGATAAAATGTGAGGGGTACAATGCCTTCCTAGAATATAAATGTGTGTTTTATGGTGCACATTAATGAAAAAGGTAGAGCCAACGGGATATCTCCTTAGACATGTAGATATGAGCATCTCAGGATCCCTGAAAATGAAATCTCATGGATCAGACCAACTTTAAAAATAACACACAATAACATTAACCATATCTAATCTAATAATAGCATCTGAAAACCACAGAAGCAATGATATGAAAATAAAGGCTAGCTTTGCTATTGAGATGTATAGCAAATATATACACTACACTGAAAAAGCTAGATCAGTAGGCCCCAGGCTTGGTTAGGAAGATATGAAAATAACAAATGCTCTTTTTTCTATCTCAAGCAAGTTTGTGGACATGTACTGAATACACACACACACACACAAACACACGCACACACACATGCACACACACAAACACACATACACACTGGCACCTATGCAAGAATGCACATGATGACACATGCACTCGCCTATACCAGAGTATATTTGAACTGAACTGACTTACCAAAGAACATAGCAATCTATAGTGTTTTTATTTTTGCACTGTGCATTTGTCCTTCACCTATTTTGCTAAACACATAGCTCATCTTTTGCCTATCCTGAATCTTAATATAGTTTTATCTCCTGTCTGTAGAGACATCGAGGTTCAAAACAAAGGATTTCATAAAATGTTGCATTTGAAGAGGATTCCTGCTAACCCATACACCCTCTGAAACTGTTGTCTAGCTTGGTCTGTTAAAGATGGCACATAATATTGAAACTAGAATTTTTTTTGCCATATTGAAAAACACTAAATTGAAATAGTTAGTTTTCAATTCGGGTTCTCGCCATGCACTGGTTACTACAGAACGGTAATGAGATTCTGAGCCAATGAAGACAAAACAAAGGAGGGGATAGGGGTGCAAAATTAAACCCTACCTGGCTGTACTTAAATTAAAATTCTAAAGTGAAATAGCTTCAATGGTCACAAAACGAGCACATTTATTTGAAATTAAAAATAAAGTGAGATTCTATAATCAGAAGCCAGCATGATTGATTTGAAAATAAAGGCTAGCTTTGCAATTAAGTTGCATAAAAAAATGTTTTCTCTGCATAGAATAAGTGGAATCAATAGGTCCAAGGTTTGCTTTAAAATTTAGAAAAATATACAATGTCATGTTCTTTTCCAAACAATTATTTTCAGAAAGTGTGCTGGAATTCATATTATCTTTATTTTCTTAACACTTCTAGAGTATATAAATTAAGCAAGGTACCTTTTAGTGAAGAAAAAATGCGACAATTTTCATTTGATAAATTTCTGTTCATTTCCCATAAGTCAGGAGATGAATTATTGACAAATAGAATAACCCATTGTTTTTTGTTATTTTCTTTAAAGGTGGTTGTAATTTTGGTATGAATCTTAAATTTGCATGCACATGTTCTTATGTTGAAAATGTAGTCTTTAGTCTCTATTTGATATTTGTTGTTCTGTTCAAAAATAAACAAACAAAAACAAAAACAAAAAACAAAGAAAACCCTGAATGGCCTAAATTTTAAAATAATAAATAAAGATAACTTTATATAATAAATTACCCTGTGAACTTTGCTACATAATTTTAGATTTAATAATTATAAAGATAGTGCTCTGGCAAAATACATTGTATTACCACTTATATGAACTGTTCCCAGACAAATTAATTTATGTCAACTAGATGTCTTATGATTACTTCTGTAATCTATTTAGTAATAAGTGCATTCTATTATTTCATAAATAGGTAGTATTTCTCCAAAATATATAGAAAACATTGGAGACTAAAATGATCACTTATCTCCATTGAGGCATTTTTTTTTCTAACAAATTTCTACTTTTATCCTTGAAAATGTGTGAATCGTCATTTTTTAGGATTCTTATTGTGATAAAACAAATTAAGGAGGAAAGGGTTTATTTTATATTAAAATTTGAAGTTTGTCTTCCAGGGAAATCAGTGTTTGAGTTCAAGGCCAAGAACTTGGAGGCAGGAACTGATGCAGAGGCTGTTGTGGAGGAGTGAGGCATCCTGATTTGTTCCTCATGGCTTGCCCAGCCTGCTTTCTCATAGCATCCAGGAAAACCTGCATTTGGGTGGCACTGCCCACTATGAGGTGGGCCATCCTGCAATAATCATCAATAAGGAAAATGCACCACAGGCTAGCCCACAGGACAATGTGGAAAAACATTTTCTCAATTGAAGGTTCCTCTTCCCAAAGCCTCTGCCTCGTATTAAATGGATGTAAAAGTAGCTGACAACAATATCATTTATAATATATTCAAAATTTTTTGATTAACACCATAACTATACTAAGACCTACATCCAGGATTTCTTAAAATCCTCATTTTCTCATTTGGGTGTGTATTAGGACACCTCTGCCATAGCATGTGGCACAGGCCAGAGTTGGTTTCCTTGTGCCACCAAGTGGTGTCCTGGAGTCAAACTTAGGTCGTCAGGCTTGGTAGCAAGGATGTTTACTATTATAGCCATTTTGGTATGTCCAAGAGTGTTGCAGAAATTATTTTAAAAAACCAAGCAAGCAAGCAAACAAACAAACAAACAAATAAAAACAAACCTGCCAGGTCTCAGCAAGGCTGGACCACACTCCTGCACTCCTAAGGCTAGCAACTCTCTCCAGCTAGCCTCCTCTCCAGCTAGCCTCCTCTCCAGCTAGCCTCCTCTCCAGCTAACCTCCTCTCCAGCTAGCCCCCACTGTGCCCGATAGCTGTGTTGCCAGCTCTCGTTCACTTGTTCCTGGTGCCACTACTTCTTCCTCAGCCATAAAGCCATGTAGGTGATCCCACATTCCAGTAACTAAATGGAGCCTCGAACCTCCCAGTTACATATCACAATGCCCAGCACCCTGGTAAAAATCAAGACTCTTAAAGCTTAATTAACCAATCAGATTTATGTATCAATAATATCACAATTTACAAGATGCCAATACAATAATTTCAGATAAAACCTTTATCCCAATTAATCTAACCTTAGGATACCACAACTACTTGTGGCTTCCCGTCCTCAGCCATCTTCCTTTCTCTCCTACCCTCTGAGGCTCCTGTCTCCCAACTCTTAGCTCCACCTCCCATTTCCCTGTCCAATCACAGGCCTCATCTGCACTAATGTAATTAGACAGGGAAAATCTTGTGACACCAGAGGACTCTTTTCTAATTTTTTCCTTTTCGTTTCTACTTTCTTATTAATTAATTAATTAATTAATTACATTTACATGCCCCTTCCTTGTGCTCCCCTTACACAGCCCCTCCTCAATCTTCCATCCCCCTCTCCTCTGAGAGTGGGGATCTCCCTCCAGGTGTATCACCTCACCATGGCACATCAAGTCACTGTAGGACTAGGTGCATCCTCTCCCACTGAGCCCAGATAAGGCAGCCCAGTTAGGGGAGTGGGATGCACAGAAGACTTCTATTCACAGAGAGATTTGTCGTTTATTTTAATGTGGTAAGGTACTCCCTGTAAGCTAATGAGGCCAAAGCATGGTCACAAGTTTAGGATAGCCTGGATAATATGTTAAAAGATTTTCAACTAAATAAATAGGCAAACGAATAAATAAATATGGTCCTGATAATGTCTAAATTATAATTTGAGTTGTCTATACATTTTAGTTCAATACGTATGTCAGAGGGACCAGAATAATTATTTCAAACATAATGCTACATTTGGCAAGAACTCTTTTGAGGGCATTGGAATGTCATACACAAATTAAAAATTAAAAAGGTGGGTGCAGATTTTCCTTCTGTTAAATGAGATTGTAAAGCACACTGATGGGCAACTATCAGCATGATGGAGTAGCATTCATGTATGTTAAAATAACAATCGGATCTTGGCTTACATTGCATCTGCTGTTTTTAAATATAAGCTTCAAAAGTTTATCAACATAGTTAGACAGGTATATGCCTGATTTAAAATACACTTTTATATACAAATGAACCGAAAGGTTTTTAGGCCATTCTCCCAGTGTTCAAGACCATATACTTCTGCCCAGACTGGCAAGTCCCATTAAGGCCAACTGTCTGTCTCTGAGTTTCCACTCTTGCCTCAGGCAAGGGGAATCTATGGGGCTTTCACCACATTCCAAACACAGAGACAATGGCTTCAAAGAAAGTTGCTTTATGGATTCCACATCTAATGTCTGAATCCCTTGTGGCAAAGCCTAAAATTGGAGACTTACTGCTAGAGATGCTCTGTAGGGCAGCAGAGCCAAGCAAAAAGGATGAGCCTGAGAGACACTGCGCTCAGGATCCAGGAGCACGTTTTCGGAGGGTGTGTTCTCTTCTTTGGGGTTTACACTCTTACCACAATAATAGAGCCACAGGGTTGGGATTTCTGCCTGGCTTTGTTTGTTTTTATATCCCAAGGATTTGCAGAAGGCTTTGCTGCACAATACATTTCATGGACAACTTAGAATCCTAATTCTTTTCAACCATCTGCCTACCCCTCAGCCCACTTGAAAACCAGATCAACTCAGAACAAATGTTCTGGGAGCTCTTGTTTGACATCCCAGCATTCCATGAGTAGATTTTTCCCTCCACAGGAGTCAAAGAATTATGATTTTCATCTCCAGCTTCTGCTTAATGGTGTACCTAGTTCAAGAGGCAGCCATCATCCTGAGATGATTTGCCTGCTGGTCTTCTGGTCCTGCCTGAGCTCTCCTGTGTTACTTGCTTTGAGCTAGCGTGTTGAAATCAGAGCAGAGGATAGCACCTTCTAGACTATCGTATTTTCAAGGCAACTTATCTTGCGACAACAATGATGTTACCACTTTAGCTTCTTTTTAAAGGGGGCAGATTAAGTGGACTATCTTGTAGAAATAAGAAACAGTAACATGATGTAGATGGTAAATCTGAGAAACTGTAAAAAAAAAATCCATCATCGGAGAATAGTACGATTACAGGGGGAAAAAGTGGAAAAGCACAGGCAGATTGGGACAAAATAAATTTTACCTAGCAAGGTATATGAAAGATAAAGAGGTTCCTGTGGAGACCACCTCAACCCTCCAGATCTTTGTGTTTTCTCATATATATACATGTGTGTGTGTATGTGTGTGTATGTGTCTGTGTGTGTGTGTGTGTGTGTGTGTGTGTGTGTGTGTGTACAACAGTGGAGTTGTGAGAATCCATGGTGAAGAAGAGATAGTCTGTCCTTGCTATGTTATAAATGTGGTTGAACTCCCAAACGGCCACTGTGGATGGAAACTGTGTTTCTGCTTCTGTCTAGACATATTGCCTTGAGAATACTTCAATTCTTTAGGCCTCATTTTTGTCATTCATACAATTGTAATGTGTCTTAGTTTGTATGTTATTACTGTGAAGAGGCACCATGACCGTAACAACTCTTATAAATGAAACATTTAAATGGGGTTGGATGACAGTTAGTACACAGGTTTATTCCATAGTCGCCATGTTGGAAAGCATTGCAGCATACAGGAAGATATGGTCCTGGAGCTGAGAGTTTTATAACCAGATGGGCAGGTAGCAGGACGTGAGAATGACACTAGTCTCGAACCTCAAAGCCCACAACCCTAGTGACATATCTCCTCCATCAAGACCACACCTACTATGTGTCCTAATAGTACCATTCTCTATGAGCCTGTGGAGCCATTTGCATTCAAACCACTAGAGAAAGATGATTCAATCTGCTTGATGCAGTTATTATGTGGACCATAGAAAGTAATATGCATAAGACATTTAGAATTCTAATGGTCTGCACCTTAACAATTGTTAGTTGGTCACACATCATTTGTATTATTATCAGTAGCTATATCAATTCTTAGGTTAGTGCTGAGATTATTTTAAATAATTAGCTAATATTTGAAGCATGGTGATTTCACTAAAAGGTGCTAAAATTTTCCCCCAAATGATCTTATTACTAACCATGGTATAAAATTCTCGGATATCAAATACTATATTTGAAATTTCAAATATTATATAAAATAAGTAAATATGTACTGATTGAGAATAAAATATATGCATTATATTTGTGAGCTACACAAGAAGTGACTTAATATGCTTGGCCGTAAATGGTAATTCATTGTAATTAGATAGCAAACTCGCAATAATTTTCCTTCAAGGTTATTAGAAAAGCTAAGTATTTCATATATAATGTAAAGCAACTGATTTTTAACCAAAGGAGCTCTGCTTATCATATTGACTCTTCTTTTCTTCAAGCATAATCTTTCAGAGCTTTCAAGGCTTACAAGGCTCTGAGAGCAATGTGTTGTGAAATCGACTTCCTGGAATACTGATTAGCCCTTCTGGTGACAGACAGCAAGGTGGCACTGGTGGAAATCCTAATGCCAGAACAGATGTTCAGAGAGTTGACTAGTATTGGGTAAAGAGAAGGCTGGGGGGAGGAAATCTGCCACAGCAATGAGGCTTATTGCAGATCCAGATATTCAACATCTGCAATGTCGGCCAAACTTTCCAGGAGGTTTTCTGATCCCAGTCAATACTTCTGTCTGTTCCTTGGCAAATATATTTCTCTGTGTCTTCTTAGCTCCTTTCTGCTGTCTTGGTGCCCCTTTGCAGTCCTGAGACATTTCTAAAACAGCTAAATGGTGATGAGAGTTTTCCTGGAAAATGCAAAAGAATTTCATGCTTCTTGTGCACAAACAAACAAACAAACAGATGCCCTCTAATCCCAAGGAAAGTGGTTGGGAGAGAAAGGAGAGCTGCCTTTGCCTTGACACTGGAAAACAAGGAGATCTTTGTTGAACTTTGTGCTTTACCTGCATTTTCAAAGCGTTGACATCCAAGCCACTGTGCTTCTGTTTGCTGGGATGATACTTAGAAGTTTTCACTTCATAATAAACTTTATCTTCTTTGCTTGTTTTTATGATAAATTTGCTTAGCTAGGCGTCACGTATCCTTAGTGAGTTTGAATGGCTGTGTTCATTGTCTAAGATGTTGGCGGCCTTTTGAAGCCGTTTCTTGAAGCACGCTCTGAGCTACCCTGTGCAGCCCTTAGAATAGCCTTTCTCAGAAGACCTAAAGCTCTGCACCCAGTCACTGATCAGATCAGATCAGGCCCACACAATGACACCCATCATGAAAAGAGCCAATCAAAGCACTAAGCAAGACTCACCAAACTGAAAAGGAATATGCTTAAAAAAAAAAAAAGGCATTTAGTTAACCCCTGACTCTCCCTTCCCTCTTTCACCACACACATCACACACACACACACACACACACACACACACACACACACACACACACACACACACACAGAGGCATACACATGTGCACGCACCAAAAATATGTTTTTGCTTTCATTACTACAGTCTAAACGAAATGCTGTGTCAGTGTTTTGATGCATGCAGGGACTGAATGTAAACAACATGGTACAACTCCAGAAACTGCCATCATAAAATATTTTAAGAGGCAGAATAGAGTAAAATAAAATAAAAATGTCTTTTTATGTGATATCTCAGAGTAATTCAGGATTTATGGTACCTTAACCTTTAGAATCCAAAATATTAAGCTATGTTTCTTAGAGATAATAACTCGGTTGTCCCTCACTTATGTGTCTTAGATAAAAGCCTACTGCCACAGAATCCATGAATGTTCAAATACCCTTGCGGGCCCTTAGTAGTAAATCTTATGGAATAGCTTATGGCCAATGTAATGGCCCACAGTAGCCTGCGAATATCATGAATTCTAATAATACTTACATCAGTAGAAACATGAAGTAATGTCTCCATTGTAATTAAATGATGTATTTAGAGCAGTGGACTAAATGGTCCCCTAGTGTGTTGGTGATATATTCTAATAGTCTTCTCTTTACAACCCCACACGGTAATATTCATGCTTTATTCTGGAGGGCTTTGCTTCTGACTGAACATTTGAATTGCAACATTAAGTGGTAAAGTGGATTATAGCGAGAGCCCATGAATATGGATCCTGATCAAGAAACTAAGTGCTTAAAAAAATAAGATGTTACTATTTAAATAGAGTGATTACCAAAACATTTTTATATGGAGGAATGTTGGGAGTCTTTGCCTGCTTTTCATTCTGTATCCCAGAAGCTGCACATATTTGCCACAATTAAAAATTTAGTAGGGTGAAACACCAGACTTTAAATCACTGTAATTTCTACTGCGCTTATTGAATTTAATTTGGGCTGTTTGAGGTACAAATTAGTTTTGATAATAATTACTGTATTCCCTTTTTATACCATGTTCGTTTCTAAGCTTATACCGACCATAGAGTCTACATGCAGGAAGGACCATCTATCCATTACCAGGGGCTGAAAAGAAATTATCCTGCAGCTGATTAGTTTAAAATGTCACAATGTGGGGTTTCAGTCTTTATTTTCCAGCTCAATCAGACCCTGAGCCAGTAGCTTGAGGCAGTAAGTGCCTACAGAACAGCTGAGGGCACTTTAGTCTATCCAGACTAGTGGGTAAGAGTATGTCAAAGTAGAATCTATCGTCATTGGTAATTGAGTAAGACAGTGGCTGCCTGTATAAAATGCAAAATTGTAACTGAAAAGAACAGGGAGTCTATTTATTTAGTAAAATTAAATGTTTACCAAAAGGAAATACTTTATCAGTTAATGGATTTTATACGGCTAAGGGATTTTCAAAGTATTTTCTAAGAATAAGGAATTTTTTTCTCACTGTAACTTGACTGGCGATCACTACACATCTGTCTAGTGGATCTGGATTCTGTGGATGAAGCATGAAAACTGTTCTATCCACTTTTCTACTCAAAAGACCAGTGGGTGTGTATGCTATGTTGTCTGTGCATTTATCTGAACGTTTATCTGTCTGTTTAAATCTTGTGGCTTCACATTTTCTTAAGTCTTGGAAGATTGAGATTAGCATGCCATGACTTTTGTTGTGTTTCACTCATTTTAAACATTTTACACTGAAAAGAATTTAATATGCCTTATTTATTATTATATTGGATGGATATATATATATATATATATATATATATATATATATATATATATATATAACCTGTACTCTACAGGAACTAAAATACTGTGTCCTTGTGTTTTCCACAGAGAGGATAATAGTTAGCTTGGGGTAAGTGTATATTAACCTTTATTTCTTATTTATTCATTTGGTATTGCTTTAAGTAGGACGTTTGTGTTATGTCCACAAGGTTTGTAGAATGTCACAGAGATGTCTGTTTAGGTTGTGTTGGCAACAACACAAACTTATTGCTGAAGGAAGGAAGGAAGGGAGGGAGGGAGGGAGGGAGGGAGGGAGGAAGGAAGGAAGGAAGGAAGGAAGGAAGAGGAAAGAAAGAAAGAAAGAAAGAAAGAAAGAAAGAAAGAAAGAAAGAAAGAAAGAAAGAAAGAAAGAAAGAAAAGAAAGAAAAAAGAAAGAAAGGAAGAGGAGAAACAACTGACAGGATTATGGAGACTCTGGTTGAATTCAGCACTCTAATGAAATGAAGAGCTCTCTATCTCTTTGGCCAGTTTTGACATGGCTTTGGTTGGCACGCTAATTCTTTGAGTAGCACCCTTGAAAATCATGCTAATGAGCTCTTCAGTTCATCAAGTAGGATTGTGGACCTTTTTGTCTGCATCATTAAGGCCCCAAATTGCCCCATTAGCAAGGCCTGAAGTTGCCCCTCAGGGTCAATATTTAATGCAGGTGAGCTTGGGTTAACTACCATCAGGAGCCTCTGGACAACAAACAGTGTAGAGTGCTAGCTACAGGCAAATTTATTTTCTCCTTAAATTTGCCCTATAACATACCAGTTTCGATATTGGATTTATGTTTTAAACTCATTTTGGGGACAATAAACACTTGGGGATTATTTTGTGTTGTTGATTTCAAAAGGGTGAATTTTAAAATAAAAGTTTTTCTTTTTTTCTTTTTTTCCATGAAGTTCTTTTACCTATGGCTCATATCTTTAACTTCCCCATCTGTAAAATGGGAATAATTCTATTGCTTCTTGGGAAACTTGAGTGGATGGTGTTTCCCTTATTAACAAACTGGAGATCTGATATAAAACAGTAAAAACAATAGCAAGGCATGCCACTATCTTTTGGAATTTTTCTGTGAGATTTTATTTTTTTAATGGTTACCCTTATTAATTATTGAGTTAAAATTCATGAGAAGTTGGAACTGTACACAGGACTCTCAATATGTACAAATGTAAAATTTTAGAATAAGATTCTATGATATTAAGAGTGGGAGGAATACATAAAGAAAAGATGTTGCACACTTTAAAACATAAATACAAATTTTTTTTCTCACTCATTAAAATTTGAAGTGGGAGGGAAAGGCAGCGTGATCCTTCCTACATTTCTCTTGTCCATTGGGCTTCCTGAAAACTGGTTAACACTCTATGGCTGCTAGTTTTCTCTAGAGACTCTCAGTGTTTTGGGGGGGGAAGAGCAATTATCTCTCTAAGCATGCTCAGCAGAATCCACTGGTAAGGCCAGGCCATGAAACGTTTCATACGTAGCAACTGAAAGATGAGAGAGCAAGCTCCTCTTTCCAGCAAGTATGTGAGACAGAGGCTTCAAGATTCTACTCCACATCTGAGTAGACAGAACATTTATGTTACTGTGTTAAGGTTAATTCCTGCGCATTTAGGGCCCCTGGAATCCCGATCACCTCTGTGGCTGGTACCTGCAAAGTCAGTTTTGCTACTGAATGGGGCCCCAATTAAGAAGCACTTGCTGGTGTCCTCCTAGCAATATCTTGTGAGTTTGAACAATTTTAGTGAAATAAATGTAACAAGGAAAAATGAATTCTCTTTAGCCTCTATTCAACCAAAATTAGCCTCCGTGGATTCTGGCTCACAAAAGCACCACGGGCTCCTGGCTGTGCTCTGTAGCTGTGAAATAGAATCAAGATTCCATTAGGCATCCCAAGCTGCCTCCTTCTCCAGGGCAGACAATAAAAATGACAACAGGGGATTGTCCCTCAGCTAGTCTAACAAGGGGGAGGGTTCTTTTCTAAATGACTAGATGTCTGTTTAGCTGAGGAAAAAATTTAAAGGGGCCATGGGCCACATTGCCTTTAATTCTTTGGCTCATGTGTTTGCTTCTAAGGTCACTTTTAGAGGGCCCTTGAATTCTACCTCTGGTGGTAGATCTGAACTATAGCACCCCTCCTACCGCCCCCATCCCCCACCCCCCGCCCCATACACCACCACCAAGACTTTTAAGAAAATGTGTACTGAGACAAAGAGTTACTGTATATAACATTGCTCTGTAAGAAATAGAATTTTTAATATTTTTCATTCATTATTAATCTTGTCATTTCTTTCTCTTAACTTGGGGATCCCCCTGAAATAAATGAAGTGGAGATAGATTTTCTGCATTCAGAATTTCCTGATAAGCAATAGATGGTTGATATTTTGTAGTGTTAAATGTAATGCAGTGGGTTGTATATCCTGAGATTTCTCATACCATTCATGCTCTGTGACTCTCTGGGGGAGTTTGCTTTTTTTTTTTTTCTGAGGGGGTCAGATGTTTAGCTCCTCTAAACTGGAGAGGTCTTCCCAGTAGAATATGACCTTGCAGAATGTCTCTTTGTCATAAGCCCCAGGTCAATTTTTCAGTTTCTGTCCTGTATCAAAGTACAAAAAACTAAGCATTTTCCTCCATTCTAGGATAAATTTCACATAACTTATTCAGACCTTATATAAATTTCATTAAACATTACATCTCTTTCTAATGGGCCCAGCAAACAGAGTTTTGTACCTCCCTTGACAGATGCCATTGAATAAAATTTAATACAGCCTGTCAATGACTATCAGAAAGTTAAAGACTTCATCAGCCATTCATAGTGATTGCACTGCTTCACACGGAGTTATAAATGTATATTTCATGGTCATTTCTCCTTAGCTTCAATCAAAATTACTGGCAGGAACTAATATTATATAATCCATGGTGTCAATTACTGATGTTAGTGGGAAGTAAATCATACTGTTTTCATTATTGAATTGCTAATACTTCGGGGTTGTAATATTCCATATAGACAGTCTTTAATAAGCAATTATTTATGTACTCCCATACTGGATGTTGCTGAACCAAGGCCTTTCTTCAACACGAAGTAAAATTTTTGTCAATAGTTTTTTTCTGTGAAGCCCTTTGTTGATGTTTCCATCTACAAAATGGCACAAAAGAATAAATTTCATATATGTTGTGATATTTTGCTAAAAATGAAAGTAAACCAAATAGCCCTGAAATTAATGTTTCAGGCATTCATATTTTGGCAGTCAACAACAGCTCTTCAACTGAACCGAAAGCTCATTCAATAGGATGAACTTGGGTCTGGTATTGTAAGCCTAGCCAGCTACTGATGGCCGGTGAGATGACAGACCCTAGAGAAGCAACGACAACTACTATTTTCTTAAACCGGTATAATTCCCGACTGCATTCTAAAAGCTTAGATCCATACATGCCCAGATAATTATATCTCTCATGATTCATCAAAGAAGCTTTTTGCAGCAAGAGATGTAGAACATCTCAGAAACCCACTGCTCACCAAAATACAGAGGATAACTGATTGTGGAGTTTCCAACCACAACCTACAACAAAACCTCCATAGCTAAGGATCAGATAACCCTGCAAAAGAGGAGACAGGAAGACTGTGTGTGTGTGTGTGTGTGTGTGTGTGTGTGAGAGAGAGAGAGAGAGAGAGAGAGAGAGAGAGAGAGAGAGAGAGAGAGAGAGCAAGGACATCTGCTGATAGGTAATGTCTTCTGTATTTAAAAAAAAAAGTGCACCCATGAAAACTCAAAAGTATGATTTCCTAAATAACACAGCCCAATGCTAACACTAGTTGACATGCCATCATGGATAGAAGAAACCTCAAAAGGTCCCAGCCACAGATGACAAAATACAGACAACTAACGACTAAGAGAGGGAAACTCCTGTGGGAGACCAAGCTCCTATGGGTTATCAAGTCCCAAGTAGTCAGCCTTAACACATATACATATGAGCAATATTTAATAATAAACAAGACGAAGTAACCAATTTGAGAAGGAGTAGGGGCACACGGGTGGAGTTCGAGGGTCAGAGTGAGGAGTGGAAATGACATGTGTACACATGTAGGAAGTATGTAAAACTTGGGGTCACCTACATGGGGAATAGTGCTCCTCCAGGAAGCCATAGATAGCCAAAATCAAAAGCCCTTTGCCTCAACCTTAGGGGTTGGTCAGGGAGCCTCTAAGAAAGTCCTAAACATGTTAAGGATATTTCTGTTGCTCGTATTTGTTTGTGGTATCAGGAGTCTAAGACCCTTTTGCTGAAGACACTACTGACTTTGGTGAAAGGCAGTGGTGAAATCAAGCTAGTACTGAGCTGGAAACTTGTTTCATGCTGGCTAGCTTTCACCAGGAAGGCTTCTCCAGGAGAAAATGTATCAGCAATCCCATTAGGCTTTAAACCATAATATTTACCACCCTGGCAAGATATACCTATATGTGTGATAGCGGAGTAAATGCTATAGGGGTAACCAAGCCCTTTATAATTGCATTAAGACCTACTCATAGGAGGAGCTCATGCCTGGTATTGCCAACTGCCCAAGAGCTCATAGGTTCTTAGACACAAACCTATTACTATTAGGTGTTCCTAGGCTCTTAGACACAAACCTATTACTATTAATGAACATATTATTAAACTGCTTTCCGAATATGTATCCCTGGATCCAGATGTTAGTGCAGTTCTTCATCCTCATCCAGAAAGTGTGTTTGTGCAGTGAATGGAAGTTGATAAAGAGGTACACACCTGGTCAAAATGCACACAACACATGAAGTCCTCAAGCATAAATAGAATATCTGTAGTACGGACACACACCTAAGGCTCAGGGAATATATGAAAGAGGGACATTCAAAGGTCATAAGACCTGGAGGTCAGGGAGGACCTCTAGATACAGTGTCTTCTAGATACAACTGGCCTTTTGCGTCATGAATAAACAGCGGCTGTGGTTGCCTATGCCATTCCTGAAGAGCATTCAGGCAGTCAGCATTTCACCATGGATAGAGGAAGGGTATATAAGGTCTCAGCACTACCTGGGCAGCCACTGAACGTTGATGGCCACTAGAGGAGCAGGATCAGTTTTGTTTACAGGTCTGGTTCTTAGTAGGTTGAACATACTACACCAGAATGATCCCAAATCCATAACTATATGCCCAGCACCATTTGGATTTAAAGACAAAAATGAGGACATGAACATGGGAGGGGGATATACAGAAAACCGTGGAAGATTTGGTGGGACGAAGTAGGGGTTGACTATGACCATAATATATTGTATGCATATACAGAATTCTCAAAGAATAAACAAAAATATATTTTGAAGTGTTGTACATGGAATGAACAATGAACAATATAACAATGAAAAATCAAGCTATAGATTAGGAATTTTTTGCATTTGTGAAAGCAATTTGACTTACTTTTGAAATGCAGACTAATTGGGGTTGGGAACTTTTAGATTCTGCACAACAACCTGGGAGACAGGAGGACAGAGTAGGTTTTGTATGAGTACATCATCTTGGTCTTGAAATCTCACCTCATGGTAGGCGTTCACTCTCTAGAAGTGAGGCAGAGTGGAGCTCTGGAAAGCAGAAGAGCCCACGCCTTGATTATGGACAACTCTTACGTTGACAGTCTTCACCTGCAGCCTGACAGGTCTTCTTGAGGTGTCAGCAGATAATGGACCCTGGAGACACAGATGGGATTATGGAGAAGTCTTACAGGAATCAGGCCCTGGGCCCTTCCTAGGCAACAGGGCAGAACATTGTCTCTATAGGATTCTCTTGTTCCTCATTTCTAGAGGGCACATTCCCTTGGGCAGTTCCAGACAAATTCAGAGAGATAGACGGATACATGATGTGTTCCTGTAGCCTCTAGGACAAAAGTCAGGGTAGGAAGATAAGGATGGGAAGGAATATGTGAAGGAAACTAAAGTCTCACAGATGCCTCTGACAGAAGTAGTCCAGGATAAAAAATGTTTCTTCACCAGCATAGAGGATAGGAAATGCTGGGTTGGATTATCATTCTGTCTACGATTTCACCATTTCACCAGTATAGAACCTTATGGTTCTATACTGGTCAAATGCCCTACCTATTCCTCTGAGCCATACTCTTAGCAGCTGGACCTAGGCCTCTGTTTAAGTAGAGTGTCCCAAACTTCAAGGCGAGGTGGGCGAGTGTAAGAGTTGCAAAGGGTTTCTCTTAGCTTGCTTTTACATTTTGCAGCTCCAGGGTCTGATGGAGAGGGGATATAAGAAGAAGCTCTTTAAGTTGTAGTGAATATTCAAGCCCTAATTTTATTACTGTTTACTCGTACTCAAAAACTGTGAATTGAAAGTTAGAAATAGCATGTTGTATAAGGATTCTCAAAGGTTTCCCTTTTTAAGAAGATTTCACAAATGACTTTGGATGTTTTTATTCTGTTGTGTTTCAACACAACAGTTTTTGAAACGGGGTTTTTCGTATGTAGGCCCAGAATTCAATATGTATCCCAAGTTGGTTTCTCTCTTCTACTTCCTGAGTGCTGGAATTACTGACATGGGACCCATGGCCAGCTAGATGATTTCCTTACTGATCATGTTTTACTGACCGTTAATGATTACTGAAAAGTTTGAAAATTGTCCCATTTAAAAATGATTAACACAATATGGAAATGGTATAAGGTATATGTAGACTTTATATGCATAAAGTAGTTTCTATGTTGTGTTAATATAAAAGAAGAATATAATAAGTATTCTGAGAATAGAAGCAGCCTTTGATAACATTCTGTAGATCTAAGAGAGTTGGAAGTCCTATCTATTAGCTCACTAAAGGCTCTGAAAAGTCCTGCAAAGTTAAGGTAAGTTCTGTTTTCTTAACCTTAGCAACTGGAGGTTGTCCAAATAGAGAAGGTGAGTATAATGCACTCCTCTGCAAGCCTTTTTCTGAGATGTGTCCTTTTCCTTATTACCAGTGATTAAAGTGCAGAACTGCCTTGCCCTGGAAGTGGTCCCTGGAGATTATAGTATCACCTAGTCTTTCAGTGTGAATCTTGCTGGGCAAGATGACATGGAAAGTCTGCAGTGAGTTACTTTTCTTAGGAGTAAAGGAAGTTGTTTCTTACAAAATGTCAATGTACAATAGAACCCTCAGCATCACCAGCATCACACACTGACTTACTTGCTGTTTTGAGAATTTGTTCAAATTCAACAATTTCACATTTTTTTCCTTCATCTAACATAATATATAAAGTTCAGCAATCTTTAGTATGTTACGAATGCTTCGGTAATATCTCAATGTGTTTTCCCATAATATAAAAACTCTTCTTAGAAATTATTGCACTGTTAAGGAGAACTTGTAAAACATTCTTTCTGGTGGAAAGCTTATACCAAATAGCAAGGCTGTGAGTGCTTTTTGTCAAGGGTTATTTTCTTTTCTGGTAAATAGACTTTAGGCCAAGCCTGCCTTCCTTGAGCACTTGAGTAGAACATCCCCGTACTTGCTCATAGTACAGTCACTGTTTGAGGGTCTACACACTGTTGCTGACTATGATTTAATTACATAGTGGAAACAATGACAACAGGGAAAAATAATAATGAATGTTCAGGCCTGGGGAGGTGGCTCTGGTGTTAATAGCACTTGCTACTGTTCTTGCAGAAGACCCCAGTTTGATTCCTATCATCTATATTGGATTGTAAAATAAATTGAATTATACCTATCCTTGCCTTGCTTCCAAATGAATGAGACTCAGACTTGGAAGTGGTCTCTGTAGATCATAGTGATTTGTTTATTTAGCTCTTGTACAATTATTTGAGAATTACCCCAATCTAATTTTCTAATGACTAGACTGGCTCTTCTCCAGCTTTACTCCCCAAATACTTGCTCTTTGTGTCTTCCTAGGTTATCTCTCCTCCACCAGCCTCTCCTCAGGGTCTGTTTTGCTGGGTTATGTGACCCTGGACCACCATGTCTAATGGCAACCCTTGTTCCTGCCATCTTCTTTCTTCTTCACTCTTTTTTCCTCCTGTTTTCTCCTTGTGATCCCTGCTGCAGCCCTCAGCCAGATAACTGAAAACCCCTACCTCTACTTCCTCCAGTGACTGGCCTAGGGTAAGGAATTAAGCATTAGAATACATAGCAGGACCAGACCAACCCCACAACCTTGAGTGACTCTCAACTAATTGTTACTCTAGCTCCAGGGAATTGGACATCCTCTTCTCAACTCGGTGGTCACCTGAATTCACATGTCAGCACATAGACAATGAACAATAATGAACTATGCCTTTAAAATCATGTTTAAGAGAACCTCAAAGGAGATAAACAAGTAGAAAAATGTCAAGCATTTTTCTTCTGCTCTTTGAGTTGCAGGAATAAAGATGCCTTAACTTACAACGAAAAGTCATCTACTGACTACAGGAAGAGAAAATAAATATTGATCTGCTAAAATCTTTATAGCAGGGTGTAATATTCTATCTAGAAATTCTCAATTCAGACATATATACTTTTATGCAGAAGTAATTCATGATAGTAATGCTGACTGCAGCTGAAAAAATCACGTATTTAAATATATGAAGGGAAAAAGAAAGCACCTGCAATCTCCTTAAAGTCCAGTTTGTTTTATTTGTCTAGCGATAGAAAAGTTAGTAGACTATTTAGAAAAATGTATGTCCTGTGCAGTATTTCATGAATATAAGTGAGAACTTAGTAGATTTTGGTGTCTGGATAAAAATAGTAGATCGTATTTCCCAGGAAGTATGATTACAGCACATTAGTGTCTTGGTTACTAAGTGGTTGATTGCTACAAGCAGAGAATTCTGAGTTTTAGCTCAACATTTATCCACTGACTTATGCAAGCACATTATTGGTGTTTCTCTAGCTTTATCTGCCTGCCACAGGGTGGGTATTCTAAAGACTCTTGGTTTCTTTCTTAATCGAGTCTGTTTACTGGCTCAGGGTTTCACGAGTTGCTTTAGCAACTTCATAGTGCACAGCATGCTGCATGGTGAGCACATAAACACCAATTGCTGCTCAAGATAGCTTTTGGGAATTTGCCTGCTGGGAAACCCTGTAACGAATACTTGAGGTCTCCAGTTTTATTCTTGTTCTCTTCTCATGTCACACCTTGCTCATAGCCCTGAAAAGTGTTCAATCAGTCCTTATAACATCATTGTGAGAAAGTAACAATTCCCATCCCACACAAGACAAAATGGCGATTCTTCCAAATGTCACCTGGAATTTCGAAGTCTAGCAGACCGAGTAGTTGTATTAGTATCAAATACTGTTTCCGTCAAAAACTGAGACATGTCAGTTTTTCACTTCCTAAAAATATACTAAGGCATCCACTCTTCATTTAGCTTATTGAATTTTATCAGCTGCATTAACATGTTCAAACAACCCCCATGCTCTTGAAACCAATCATGTCTTAGAAGAAATGTTTGGGCTATCATATTTTGTTACTCTATTGCTTCCTCCTCTTCCCTACACCTGGCCTAATGATGTTGAAGATGCAAGTTTGCACAGTAAATCATATCTACTTTACCTGCCTTTGGCATGGGGGTTCCAGCAGAAGAAAGGGCAGCCCAAGCTCTCCAAATCCAACTACTTGTCCTAAGAAGACATGAAAGAGTTTAATGGAGAAAGTTTGACATTTTATCCAAAGAAAATATGGGAGACTATCCAAAGAATTAAATTATCCAAGTGTACACAGTCTGACGAATGAACTCTGTCCGAAATGGTGGATTATTACAGAAATTGAAACCAAGCTCGTAAGGCACTGTTCGGTTTATTCCCTGAAGATTTTTACAAGGAGCTGTTAGGTTATTCTGGCTATTTTGATGGCTGCTTTTCGATAGGATCCCACTAGGTATGTATTTGTGAGCTGCTCTAGCTAGTGAGAACAGTTTTTGAAAAAGTATTCCCTCGATAGCCCTAGAAGCAGACAAGTATTTCTTGAAAGAGAAAAAGGAGATTTCTATTAGATTTGAGAGTCACAAGTCAACAGGAGAAATTTGAGAAGTATAAAATACTCCACAAACTGCAATCCCAGAACCAAAACACGACCAACAATATTGTGACAAAATAAAATTCCCAGCAGTTTTTCCTCTACCTTTCTGTTAGCTTCATTTTAGAGATTTCCTTTATATATATAAATATCTGTCTGTACATGGAATATATGTTATATATAATATACTCACCACCCTTATTTTATAGTTCTCTAAATAACTACAGATCTGAACAAGAATCAAAACAAAAACAAAAAACAAAAAACAAAGCCAGATACAAATCAATGCAATGTTGTCCTCACAAAATTCTTGAAATGCTAAGAAATTATTTTAGATTTGAAAGAACACATTCTTGAAACGGCAAGAATGTCTTCTTTAGCTTATTCTTTGCTATAGCTATGTGGTAGCGCATTGCTAACAAATTGCGATAAATTCATATGTTTTTTTTTTTCAGTGCCTGAGTTTGTCAATATGATCACAAAAGCAGCAGAAATGGCAGAGAAGGGGCAGATGAGAAGAATCCAGTCTCCCCTTTCTTTGAACTTTCTTGGCCCAGCAGAAATGACACGTGTGAACCGAAGCACGTTCAAGCCATTACCTGGGAAAATTTTACACATTTTAAATGTCACATAAACTAAAAATAAAATGTCTCTACTTTTCTTTCAACGTATTCTTAGTTTTCCATTGTGAAGCATTTCCTGCAATCACAATTGGTTGTGTTGTGTAGTTTAAGCTAATCAGACACTCTGTTGGGAGGGTGTCTCCACATCTTTTTACTGTCACAGGACTGAGTTCTCAGTGGCAGGGGGTAGGGTCTTGTGGCATCCTATTGTGGGCAGGGCAGAGTGACATGGGTTCTGCATGGTCACACTGGGCTCACCGTTTACCAAAACCTGGGGCTTATTCAAGTGATCAGGGCTGGGGCATATTGCTCTGTACACTCGTTCTCAAATTAGGATGTAAAATCGACATATGAGTCTGTGGTTAAGGTAATGGCAGCCCATTGTGTTCAATAGCCAGAATTTTAACATTTTACCTAAGAACTATCTAATACTAGTTAGGTTTTGTGTGTGTGTGTTTGTGGTGTGTGTGTGTGTGTGTGTGTGTTTTCAAGGCTGAAGAGAATCGAAGATCATTTTGTCACCAAGTACTTTGTTGAGTGTGTTGATGTTCATTGGACCAAGAAAGTGACCTCTGTTGGTGACACGAGTTCTATGACACTTTTCAAAAAGAGTTTCCATTTATATGAATGTGTTTGGTAGTTCCATGTATGTCATAGCATGCATGTGTATGTCAGAGGAGAACTTACAGAAGGTGGTTCCCTCTTTTTGGCATGTGGGTCATTGGAGTCAAGCTCAGCTCATCAGGCCTGGTGGCAAGCTCCTGTATCTACTGAGTCATCTCACCAACACCATTTCTAAGACATTTATTTTCCTTTGGTTTGCAGTAGAGTTACTTAGAAGATGAATAAAAACACATTTTTAGTCCATCTACCAAGGGATTATTTATAAAGTCCGTAAAAGGTCCAAGAATTTCTTTTTTAAACAAATCTCGTGAGGCTGATGTTGGCAAAGCTAAAACTAACACTTAGAAGTAGCTCTAAGCTACTGCCCAAACCCAGCCTAGGTTATTCCAGAACTGTTAACATAGGTTGTGCTTAGCAAGCTGATAACTATCAATATGTGATATGAAACTTGGTCAATTGCATGAATTCTTTCTTGAAGCAATACCAAAGCTAATGGAGACCAATATTCAGAACATTTTATATATTCCTCAAGGAAGAGATATTCAAAAGTTCCTAAGAATTCACTCTGAAGCCAAATACATTTTATGACTGCTCAGTGCTGATTTAACTCCACAATCAAACTAACCTGACAAGAATGAAGAGAGTTTTGATGTTCGATATGGCATATTGCTTGTAATTATTTTTGTTCCTGTGCCAAAACTTTATGCATACATACTTACAAAACAAAACAAAATAATCTACAATGTGAGGTCATCATAATGACCTTAAGCAAATTAACACACACCTAGAGTCACCAAGGAAAGGGATCCCACCTGAAGAACTGTTCAGATCAGAGTGGTCTATATTCATGTCTGTGAGGTATTTTCTTCATGGATAATTGCTGTAGGATTCAGCCTATGGTAGGCATTTCCATTCCTAGCCAGATGAGTCTGGACTGTATAATAAAGGTAGCTGAGCTGGACCTAGAAAGCAGACATAAAGCAAGCAGGCCACCAATATCCCTCCACTGTCCTTGACTCTGCATCAGTGCCTGTCTCCAGAGACTGTACCCTAGAAGCCAAATAATTTTTTTTTCTTCCTCAGATAGCTTTTGGTTATTATCACAGAATCAAGAAGTATACTAACTAGTCCAAAATCTAGCCATTTTAGGAATGATTTGAGTCTCATGAGCTTCCAGAAAGAGACTTGATTTTGTGAGAGTGATGAATTGTTGAGAATTTCAAGTATATTACACCAGCTTCTGGCGCATCTGCCCCATGTCTAAATTGTGTGTTTAGAACCAAGCCAGAAGGATGTAGCTTCTCTTAAAGATGAGCCATTTCCATGAGGCTGTGGGAATTCCCCTGGCCCATTTGAATACTGCAGTGTGTACATTAAATGAATAGCTGAGTCTCACACTTCATCGGGAAGTTTTAATACGTATAATACTGGGCTCTTTCCAAATTTGTTTTAGTAGTTATGTGAATTTTGCATTAATTTGTTTGTGTATTATATCTCCGTGGTATGTAAGCATGTAAGGAAATATGCAAGAAATAAAATCATTAGCACAGTTTAAAACCAGTAAAAGAGAGTTAATGCAAGCAAGCTGTAAAATACAGTTCAGCAAAATAGTCTCATATATGCATTTGAAATATTCTAGGAGGTAGACCAGAGTTTCTAAATTAGCTATCTGTTTTTTCCTACATATGAATAACATAACTAAATATTAATTTTTATTGCTATTTTCCATATAAAATATTTATATTATGCAGATTTTCATGTTCAAATATATCTTTTAAAATTAATTTAATAAAATATTTTGGGTTTTTGTTCCTTTAAAGCTCCTGATTGCCTCTTATAAAATGGCTCAAAGGCAAGAGCTCATTTGAGCAGGGGTGAAGAACTTAAAAACAGTGGCTGAGAGAAAAGTAAAAAGCTTCTTCTCTACTTTCAAATCCAGGACAATCGGAAAATGTTAGTTAATGGAAAAGGCCAAGGAGACCATGAACATTGCATGATATTTTACTCAGGGAATTAAGTTGTAACTAACATAAATTTCTAGTTTATTTTATATCCAGAGAATATTGTTTATACAAAATATAATGCAAGGGGCTTGAGAATTAAACAACACCCTCCCTTGATTTAATGACTGAACTCAGGGTTCCAAAAGACTAAGAAAAAAATGTTTAATCTTTGTTTAGTTTAGATGTAGCTTCATTTCCTCTTTGTGGTTGTTGTTTGTCAAAATGATAGCTTAACAATCACTTAATTTGCTATATAATGTAAATGTCTTTTAAAATGATTTCTTTTTTTTAATTAGGTATTTTCTTCATTTACATTTCCAATGCCATTCCAAAAGTCCCTCATACCCTCCCCCCAACACCCCTACCCACTCACTCCCACTTCTTGGCCCTGGCGTTCCCTTGTACTGAGGCATATAAAGTTTGCAAAACCAATGAGCCTCTCTTTCCAATGATGGCCGACTAGGCCATCTTCTGATACATATGCAGCTAGAGACACGAGCTCTGGGGGGTACTGGTTAGTTCATATAGTTGTTCCACCTATAGGGTTGCAAATCCCTTTAGCTCCTCCATTGAGGGTCCTGTGATCCATCCAATAGCTGACTGTGAGCATCCACTTCTGTGTTTGCTAGGCCCCATCATAGCCTCACAAGAGACAGCTATATCTGGGTCCTTTCAGCAAAATCTTGCTAGTGTATGCAATGGTGTCAGCGTTTGGAGGCTGATTATGGGATGAACCCCCGGGTATGGCAGTCTCTGGATGGTCCATCCTTTCGTCTCAGTTCCAAACTTTGTCTCTGTAACTCCTTCTATGGGTTTTTTGTTCCCAATTCTAAGAAGGAGCAAAGTGTCCACACTTTGGTCTTTGTTCTTCTTGAGTTTCATGTGTTTTGCAAAGTATCTTGTATCTTGGGTATTCTAAGTTTCTGGGCTAATATCCATTTATCAGTGAGCATATATCATGTGAGTTCTTTTGTGATTGGGTTACCTCACTCAGGATGATACCCTCCAGGTTCTTCCATTTGCCTCCTAAACACATAAGTAGGACCTACTCAGTGTATATAATGTTAATCATATGTATGATTTCATGGATAATTACTTGGAATTGGATAATCAGTTGTTGTGCTCTTCTGTGGGGAAAACCATTTCTCCAACCCTCAGTATTCCTTTGTTTCCTGTAGCTCTTTGTTTAGAGTTGAGGTCTGTTAGGCTTGACTGTGTCTATGTGAGCACTGCTATTGGAAGTAAATGTATGGTAAACACCATTTGAGGGATCATAATTCTAGATAGCCAGAGATCTCTCCACATACCCTTCTCCACTGCATGCAGGAGTATCCATAATCTCCACTATGTGGAACCTTCCCCCTCCTTACAGAGGGTGACCTAGCATTCACATATTCAAGATGAATACAATCCAGACTTGCCCAATTTTTCACTCTCTATCAATATTTAAATATTTGTTTTTCTACTCTCCTAGATTGAAGGTCACATGCTCCTCGTCAACTAAGTTTCTTATTTGAAATCTATCATGAAATCTACTTGAAAGAACCTCTTAAATATCTCTTAAACTATGCCCCCAGTCTTCTTCTCTGCCCTTCCATTGTTGGTGTAGAGGCCATACTTATTCCTTTGACCCTCAACATTGGCTTAAATAGCCTTTATCCTAACAGTGTCCTCCAACAGAAGCAGTTTAATGATTCCAAAATTCCATTTTAAAACATTTAATGGGAACCTTAAATATAGCAGAAAGTAAAGAAAGAAAGGAGATAGAGGAATGGTAGAAAGAGAAACAAGAAACAAGACAGTGGGAGAAATACTAGGAAAGAGACAGAAACAGGTGGGATATAGACAAAGGGAAAGTTGACAAGAAGAAGCAGAGAGGAAAACAGGAAGGCAGTCACAGATTCAGCAAGGATAAAGAAAAAGATGCAAAGATGCAAAGAGTGGTTAAGGGTATTAGGTGCTCTTGCTTAGAACTAGAGTTGGATTCCTGGCATCAGCCTTGGGTGGCTTACAACTGGCTGTAACTTCAGCTCTGGGGGAAATCCAGTGCCCTCTCTGGTCTCTGCAGAGATGTCTTTCTTCTGTTTAGGCCTTTTCTAATCTTTTATGTACATAGATATTTATAATCCGAAAGTTTGTGAGGTTTTCTCTCCCATAACTCTTGCTTCTGTTGGTTTATGTAAGAGCATGTTCTAGAGTGCAGCATCTTCCAATTCTCCACAGGGTCATCTCTCAGCCACCAGTCACTCCCTGGAGGTGCTTCCATTCTGCCTTTTTGTTTTCCATCTTCATCATTTGCATCATTGACCTTTGAGCTCACTGAAATTTTGTGAACCAGGTGAATAAAAAGATGAACAAACATAGTCTAGTACATATGTATTTAAAACTGTTATCAACTTAGTATTATTTTCTGGTTATCAGGCCAGAGAAGGGAATTATGCTGCATACGTCATCCAGGGCTCAAAAGCAGACAAAATAGGGATCATCATGACATATGTGTCTTCACTGCTCAAATTGGGAAGCATAAGGAAAGGTATCATGTGTATTACATGTCAGTTATATATGGTTAGGAATGTATTAATTTCTCCTTGCCTCAGTTACTTTGCATGGCTGATGCCAGACACGAAGTAGCAACTAGTTTATTACTTTCAACATTTTAATATTTGTTTTTGTTAAATTTGACCAAGGCGTTAAAAACATTCTTATTTCATGAGTCTATTCTAAGACACGTGTTTACACTAGTATCTGTATTATATTCTTCCTCTTGACAAACATGCTACACAGGCATGTAACATCCTTCTGTACATGGAACCAAGGTATACACTCAAATGATTTACAATACAGTTAGTCTCACTCACATATGGATAACTTATGGTATAAATATATAAATAAATATATTGCAAAGTCGCCTATCCATGAGGCTCAAATCTTTGTTGCTCAATCTATATCTGCCGGCTTCAGGATGTCCCATTTTCTGTCACACGTTATCTTCCCTAAATAATTCTGAATTTAAAAACAAAACAAAACAAAACAAAACAAAACAAAACAAAACAAAACAAAACAAAACAAAACAAAATCAACATTCACCTCTGTCCAGGAGTCGACACTCACTCAGTAGCATGTATATTGTCCATTGATAACACTGTAATGTTTTCTGAATTGCCGGACACCTTAAGGCTGGGCTTCAGCTCCTGCTGGTTTGCCTTTTATTGCTTCCATCAGTGATGTTGAGAGGGAGTGAGACAGGAGTGGCCTTGTTCTTCCTAGCAATAGACCTTTACACTTAATTATGCTTGACAGTTAATTGAGAGTAAGAGGGAATCTGAGCAAGGTTACATTCCTCTAAGAGGTTACAGTGACGGCGTTCTCTTTCTCAGGTCACATTGCATGCTGCTGTAGATATTGTGACGCTTGCCCTCGTCCATCTGCACTAAAAGACTTGGCTTTAAGGAACGCCCTCAGCAAGCAACTTCCAGCCTTCAGTTTTTGCAAAGAGGCACAGAATCTCTCTACCTCAGGTTTCCTTTTTGCCTCTGAAGAACCACACCTAAAATCAAGCTTCTGCCCATTTATCCTAGTGTCAGGTCCTTTAGGCAGGATCTATCTCACTAGTCCCTCAGAAATTAAAGCATTCGCAGGGCAAAAGTCCTCTAGTGTTCAAAGTTGGGCAGGATACTTCTTCGGTTTCTTCAAAGAAACTGCTCTCCCATTCCCTCGGGAATAACCCTTCCATGTGCTCAGGCTAGGGAAAAGAAATAGCCAGCAAAAGCAGTTTTCTGAGAGCACTTCTTGCTTTCTAGCTTAGTCTCAATCTTTGTACTTCAAGAAAGCCCATGTCTGCGTAACACTTTGGATGGACTTGTTAGAAGTCAAGAAAATATAGTGAGAATACAAAATATATTGATTTTATAATAAATCATCCTAGGGTTTGAAGAAGAAGGTTACCAGAGTCCTATCTGTGCTTTTGCAAGAGAACTATGGCGAAAGAATAATGAATGTAGTGTTGGATGGCAGGAAAGTGAGTGGAGACAATGAACTCTGTATTAGCTTAAGCTACAGCCAAGGACCTTCCAGACTATAGAGAGGTCTATGGAGATGGAGGGGCAAGGTTGGTAGTCTGCAATCATTCTAGAGGTGCCTGAGTACAGACATTGAAAAGAGAGAGGAAGGAGTGAAAGATGAGAAAGAGGCTGTTTTGAGCTAAGAAGATGTTTTCACAAACAGAAAGACAAACAGAGAAAGTACACCATTTTGATAGGGATGGGGATTAGTTTAAGGGGTGAAGAATGATTTTAGTTAGCTACAGGGAAACAACTAGATAGGAAGCTACAAAAATGCTGTTCCTTCCCTACCTTCCTTCCTCACTCCCTGCTTCCTTCCCTCTCTTCTTCTGTTTCACAGGTAGTGGTTAAGGATTAGGCCTATGGCTTTGAGCATGCTCACTAAGTGCTTTTACTACTAAGATTCAAGTCCTAGGTTTATTTTTAAATAAAATTCCTTTATGTACCATTGAGATGATGTGCTAAAAGAGAGACTTTCGATTAACACAATAGTCAGCCTGCAACATCTGTAGACCATCCCCTCATTCTCCTCTTCATGTAACTCTAACTTGTTACAGATAACATTCAGGAGGTACAATGGGTTGGTAGTGAGTAAGGAGCCAGACACGAGATACTGATGAAATTCTGTAGTTTGGAAATTGAGAATAGTGTGTGTGTGTGGTGTTGGTGTTGGTGTTGTTGTTGTTGGTGGTGGTGGTGGTGGTGGTGGTGGTGGTGGGGTTCTTCAGATCATCAGGAAATGACTTTGGGAAGGAGTGTGAGCCTCCCCAGCTCCCTCCTCTCTACTCTTTGTTACCTGATCAGATCAAGAGGGCAATGGTCTCTCTCGCCCATATATTCTTGTCTACTCCTCATGGACTGAGACCTCCAACTGTAAGATAAAAATGAACCTTCTCTCTCTTTATTTTTTTGTTTATTTTCATCCCAAATGCTCCCCACCCTTGCCACCTGTTTCTTCCCTTTGCCTCTGAGAGGGCAATCACTCATAGTCCCCCACCCTGGTGCATCAAGTCTATGAAGAATTAGGTACATCCTCTCCTGCTGATTTCAGGCAAGGCAGTTCCCTGCTACACGTGTGCCAGGGGTCTTAGAACAGCCTGTGTAGAACATTTTCTTTTTCTGAGTTCATTATCTCAGATCTTCCATTAAGAATCACAGAAGTTGACTTAACAGAGATAAATAGAAGACCTAGATGTGAAATACTTTTTAGTTTCTCTGATAAAAAAAGAATGCATACACACACAGAAAAGAACAAAAACAACAAATAGAGCATATATAATTTATTTTTTCCCTAACTCATCTTGTTCTCTCAGTAGACAAAACAGAGTATTTTATTTCATCATCAACAGGGGCCAGACGAAGGCAGAGGAGTGGAGTCCTGCAATTGTTCCACTTCATTACATTAACAGAAGGAGAAAGCTTTTGACCCCAAGTGAAAAATTTCTTTCCTGTCATTTAAATATTAGCTATTAAATCTCTGCTTCCCGGAATCTGAAATAAAAACTCCAAATCTTTTGGAAATATCTATGAAACAATTTTCATTCATAATGTGTCTTCTTCGCAAGACACTGTGAATGCTAATATAATAATTCACTTTTTTCATTTGATAGCTTTAATAATGATGCACTTTATGATGTAAAGATTAATTTAAATAATATGCTTGAAATTTTTAGTTAATAATTAAAGTATTTGAAAATTAATAAAATTGAACTTTAATGTGTCATTTGATCTTCTGTTCTTTACACTTTTTCCTCAAACCCACCCTTTGGGAGAGGTATAATTAATGTCCCTACTTCACATAGGAGATAAACAAGGCCAGTTGAGCCTCTCTAAAAGTCACATGGTTTGTAAGTATGGAGAACAAGGCACACAGGTAAATATATCTATAGCTATAGAGATAAAACTGTCTGATTTCAAAGCTTCTTTTTAAGGGGTGGAAGGGTGGTAGGTTTCACCTAGGGCTTTGCTCATAGAATCTACAACCCAGTTCTTGGTTGGAAACTCTTTATGTTAACTCCACAGTGCCTTCAACTTGGATACACACACACACACACACACACACACACACACACATACACACAAACACACACATACATATATGATAAGGCAATATTTTAATAATATTCAGGATTTATATTTCCAAGCACACATAGGTTCTTGGTATAGTAGTACTTTAGTAAATTTGATCACATGGATTAACAAGAATTAGTTCAGCTCACAGTTCTGCCATGGGGTCATGAGTGCAGTGGAAAACACTTCTGAACGATTTTCAAAGGAAATGTTTATAGTTTTTATTAAGTTTAAAAAATCATTTAATCTTTCATGAACTTTGACTAAAAATTATATGGTTCATTGTTCTTGTCTCTATTTAACCTGATACTTAACTTTTTCAGTAGGAACACAGCTCAGCAGATCTGATATGGGATAAAATGATAGCTAACGTAACAAGCCTTAACATTTATGGTATTTTAAATTTAGTGTTTTATTAAGTTGTTTTAAAATAATTTCTAATCCTTTGATTATTTGACTTTTTAAATTTTTGTTTATTGTGTTTGTTGGTTTGTTTGTTTGAGATAGTGTGTCACTTTGTAGCCCTGGCCGATTTTGGAACTCGACATGTAGAACAGGTTGGCCTTGAACTCAAAGAGATTCAACTGCTATAGCATCCTCAATGATGGTATTGAAGTTAAGTTTTATATATAATTATTTTTTACAGTTATAGAAAACAACAGAATAATTCAGCATGTATATATCGTCTGTGATGACCACACATGATAATTAGCAGCTCCACTCTTTACACAGTGGTCCATCACGGCATTTCACTAAGGGCTGAGTTCCATGGTTCTCTCCTGACTATTCCATCGACTGTCATTTTGCATAATTGGACAATTTTAGACTATTTAGAATAACAGAGTTTTCCCCTTCCTCTTTCTCTTTCTGCTCCTCTTGTTTTCTTTGAAACAGGATTTCTAGACGGTAGAGTCTGTGCTGGCCTTGAACTTTGAGAATTCCTCCAACCTCACCCTCTCAAGTATTGTGATCATAGGCACATATCATGCCACCTAAAGTAACAGTCATAACTAACGCTTTTCTAATTAATGACCCTCATTTTATAATACTCTAAAATAATTAAAAGCTTAATTACCTTAAATCGAAAGTGTGACAAGGCCCCTGCAAGAACGTTGAAAGGTTCCTTTGTGACTTTGGAAATAGCTACTTTTCTGGATAGTTCATTTGGTGGTATGAAATAGCAGAAATGGAAAGGTCTTTGCAGTTGAGTCTAGTATTAATGATAGCTATATCCAACTGTGATTTTAGAACTGAAAACAATGTCCATGCCTGAAACAGGATTACTTTAGTTCAAAGTCAGTTGCCAATGCCTGTGTGACACTCCATGGAATCATACATTGATCCAAGTTGATAGAGACCCATTTTCAAAATGTACTATTGACATCCAGCCTAGAGGATTGTGTGTGTGTGTGTGTGTGTGTGTGTGTGTGTGTGTGTGTGTGTGTGTGATGTGGAAAGGTCAGAAGACAATTTTAGAGAGTTGCTTCTCTCCTTTTTCCATGGGCACTGGGTTCAAGATAGGGTAACATGTTTACATAGCATGTGCTCTCTTCCCACTGAACCATCTCTCTGGCCCAGCCCAGAGGATTTTGTAGGAGTGATTCTAACAGGGTGGACAATTAAATGTACATCTTAATTGTGTATAATAATCTGCGCTACTTCCAGTAAAAACCAGCTCCTTGGAGAATTCTTTCTGGAAGGGATGCTGGAAAATATAGTCTGTGAATCCAAGAAAAAAGAGGAAAGAATCTAGGTCATCTTTCCTATACATAAAGCTATGCTCAGTTCTCAACAATGAAGCCTACTTTAGGATAATTTGGAGATATCACGTAATCTTTCTGAATCTCAACTTCAGTTTTATTAAGATGGCAAAAGCAGTCATACATCCTTATGTTAGCAGTTTAAGTGCTACACTGTATCTAGTTCAATATTTGGCAGTGCCACCTACTTGTAAGTTCACATTATTTACACTATTGCATCTATGTAAGAAGATAATCGGGTAGATTGTTTCAGGGATTATAATGTAGTTTTCAGACTGGGGCCATGACACAAGTTCATCAAAAACTGGACAAAATAAACAGTATGGTACAAATGCAAAAATAGAACGGTATTTCTGTGTCTTACTTTCCTTATTTCCTAATTACCAAATGTCTGGTAAGAAGCAATGGGAGAACGGAAGTTTTTATTCTGCCTAGCATTTGGAGATGATCCAGTCCTCCGTGGGGAGAATGGCATGGCAGCAGGTGCCTCCAGAAGGTAGGCATGTGTACGTGGGACTTCTCACTTGCATCCATCCTGGCCAAAGAGGAAGCAGGTAATGGACGGGAAGTTTAGGTTATACAACACCAAAGCCAGACTCCAGTGACCACTCTCTTCAACAAGGCTCTGCTTCCCAAAGCTCCAGCATCTTGTCATGAGCCCTGACAACTGGGGTGCAAGTGTTCAAACACGTGAATCTATGGGGGTTCATTTCACATTCAAACCACAAGGTCTGAGATCAGCAGTCATTGTAAAGGTAGTTCCTTTGGTAAGACTAAAGGCAGTCTTGAAAGCAGATGAGAGCCAGAAAAGCATTTGACTGACAATAAGATACTCTCTCCACTGTGTTGTGGAGAAAGCAGGGGGGAATGAGTAGAATTTGAGAGTTTCTTATTTCTCTTTAGGATTAGACTACAAAGTTGGATAGGAAAAGAAGCAGACCCGATTCTCAGTGACAACTTTGATGTCCTCAAATAAACATAATCAGTTCTGCCTCCAACAACTCTCCAGAAACATTATATGTATAGCACCTCCCTCTGAATGCTATGGGCACTCGTGTGTACACATGCATTGAGCTTCTTGTGTTATTCACATAAGGTATACAACCATTTTCGTGAAAGTGGTTCAAACAGAAGGAATTAGGGTTTCAGGAGGATGCATTTTGATACTAGGTGAAGGTAGAGATGGGGTTGGAGAAGAGAGGTATGAACGTGAAAGGATTGTATGGACCTGTCCAGCAAGTACCCTGATGCTGCTCAGAATTGTGCAACAGATTTCAAGATTTCCAATAGGGTCACTCCTTATTAGGACCCAAACAGATGCACAGAGCACTGTCAGTTCCTATTAGGAATAATTTATGGTTTATTTTCATTCTGTTTTTAAATCAGAGCCTTTCCTAAATTTGAACGCGCATGCACACACACACACACACACACACACACGCTCAAATAGTGCCCATGCTATCCATATGGAGTTCAGAATTCAGTAATGTGCAGTGCCAACAGAAACATGATAACCCCGAAACAAGCGCCATGGGGAAAAGTGCTCACCATCTGAAGAGTCACGGGAGTGCTCTGGCTAAGAGGACCACTCTGTAGCTCTCTTCAGCTGTACTCCAGTTAGATGTATGCCCCTGTAACGTAACAATTACCTTCAATCTCCCTGATCTGAAGTAATCCTTGCTACGTGCATTCCTCATTGTGAGTGATGAGGCCTGCTCTTGGCAGAGTCTAAAACCGAATGGTCTTTCACGGGCAAAATTTAAACTTGAAATAGGATTCTCTGACTCCCAATTGTGAGTCTATTTTTTTTCCTCATGTACTTTATACCTTCCCAAATCAGGTTGAGACTGGCTACAGATGGTGCTGGTTTGTAATGAGAAGGGCTGGGAAGCTGCTCTACCTCCCAAGAGAGAAGTCAGTAATGGAACTAACTATGTATTGTCTACCTTTTGTACAAGATTTGATTTTTCACTATTTGACCAACTGTGTTTGTTTATTTCACAGCACTGAAGGGCTTCCATTAGCTCCAGGCTGAATGAATATAGACTATGGAATAAGGAAGAATAGAACATTGCATCCCACCCCCTAATGCTGACTTAATCCCTTTGCCTTTACTGACAGCTGAGTAATGTTTGCTGTTGGAAACTGTGCTTGAAATGGGCTGATATTTACAGTCATTAGTGACAAAGAACTGTTGTGATCACTGGAAACACAGTGAGCATTATTTTTTGGATGACAACCTTTCAGAACATTGCTCCTAAAACCAGGGCAGTCAAGTCCCTAAAAAAGAAATTGCTAAGAGTTTTTAAACTGGAAATTACCTTGTTTCAGTAAATCAAAAGATTAATATTTAAGAACTCATAAATTTTGCTCAGAGAGCATAGCCAAATATTATTATCATAACGAAAACAAAAACCTCAGCTCAGCAAATTAGTCACCAAAGACCGCATGTAAATTGACATTTTAGCTTCTTAACTAATGGAATCATTTGTCATTTTACTGAAGCAGTTCATTACAAAAATAAATTAAGAATAAGTAAATTGTAGCCATAGCAATCATGATGAAATTATTAGTAATCACATTTCCCGGCATGAAAGTTCTGCGCATGCTTCTCATCAGTTGATGTTATTCAAAATAACTTTGGAAATAAGCATCAATATTATGCCATGGTTTAGGACTTTCTTTTTTAATTAAGGAAAACAGAGTGGAAGTAGAACGTTTCTAATTACAAAGGGAAGGGAAATGTCCTTCCCCTCTAAATACACACAAGTTCAAATGTGCAATTCTAATATCAAAATGAAGAAAATGAGAAATTCCCTCTCCCACCTTAAGTAGTAAAAAGAAAATTAGAAGGCAGAGACTAGCTCATGCAGTTTCTAAATAAGGAAAAGGGAAATTGCATTTCTCTGGGTAAATATTTACTTCCTACAGCGTGCCAACAAAAGCTACTATTTTAGAAATGGAACGTGGTAGTAACTAACTAACTTGTACCTAGTTGATTT